>NC_047679.1:45935166-46241362 GCF_011762505.2 Arvicanthis niloticus | reverse complement strand
AGTGACTCTGGAAATCAATATAGCCATTTCTGGAAACTAGGAATAGTTCTATCTGAAGACCCAGCTATATTAATCCTGGTCATATACCCAAAAATGATCTACTATCCCACAAGGCCACTTGCTCAACTATGATCATAGCAACTTTATTCATAATAATCAGAAACTGGAAAAAAACCCAGATGTCCCTAAGCTGAAGAATGTATAAATAAAATGTGGCACATATATACAATAAAATATTATTCAGCTATTAAAAACAAAGACATTATGAATTTCACAGACAAATGGATTAAACTAGAAAATAGCATTCTGAATGAGATAATCCAGACCCCAAAAACATGCATGGTATGTACCCACTTATAAGTGGATATTAGCCATAAAGTACAAGGAAATCATGCAGTAATCCACAGATCTAAAGAAGCTAAGTAACAAGGAAGGTCCAAGGAAGGATGATTGCATCTCACTGAGAAAGGGAAATACAGTAAATATCAGCAGTGGATGGCAGGAGGGAACTAGGTGGAAGAGGGGATGTGGAGAGGAACAGGTAAGGAGATCAGGTATAGGGAGATCAGGGGAAAGAACTCTAAATCTCTGAGTCACCTTCTAGACCTATCTTAAATTATCCAAATGTTATATTTAAAAAAATTATTACTTTCATTTAAAATGTGATACACATAAGAGAGAAGAAATAGGAAAATTAATATTAATAGATAAAACTAAGAGGACTATATCTTGAAACAAAAACAACATTCAAATAAAGAGAACATAAGAAGTCTATATGCATGAGGCCCCAACAAATATACAGCAGAGGACTGATAGATATGTGTTCAATCAGAAAAGATGCACCCAGTCCTCAATAGACTGGAGGTCCTAGGGAGTTTAGAAGTCACGTGGGGTGGAGGTGGCAATGGAGACAGCCTCGTGGAGATAGGGTGGGTTGGAGGTATAGAATTTGGAACAGTCAGAAAGCTGGACAGGAGGGGGAATAAAATCTGGAGTATAAAAATAAATAAAGAATTATTTCTGGAAAAAATATTTTTAAAAAGGCTATATACAAGTATTAATGCATAGGTAGCAATTGTAGAAATTCAAAGCTTCTCAAATTGAATGAGAGGATGAAAGCAAGTATAAGTAAACATGCAACTACATTAACAAAAATAATCAGTAGCTATAAATTGGCCGAATTCAACTAGTACATAACACCATAAGTGTATATATGTGTGCATACATGTAAATACACACAAACATACACACAATAGGATTTGTTCTTCATCAGCCAACAGTACTAAATCCAATTATATGAAACAAAGTCTAAACAAATATAGAAAACCAAATATAATCAAATATAAGCAAACTAGAAGGTACAATTCATAAAATATTCTATAAATTTTCTCTTTTTTTGGCCACATATAATACAAAGAACCTAAAACTTACATAAAGACATGTATTCAAACAGTGAAAAGCATCATTCTCCATTTACCATTATCAGTATGAATTCAATAAACATCCTTTAAGACAGTAGAGTACATATACATTCCAGGATATAATAGAGATAGAGTTGGTGAAATGTACTTCTATTTGTAAAATGTTCCCTACCATATGTCTTACATATGGTAACAAATGGGGTTACGGTTACATGATGCTTTATTTTTTCATGATCACATGATCCATTCATACATAGCACACCATTAATAATTGCAGCATTGTCACTGGGATATGATTAGAAAAAGACAAATAGAAATTAGACGGTAACATAATAATTAAGAAGCCTTTTAAAAACGTTGATTTGTAAATAAACTGTCCTTTTTGATATGCCTCAAAACAAATATTAAACATGTCAGTAAAATTCCAGCATGGGTGAAATGTAATGTTTTCTCTTACATTTATTTTTAAATGGTGACATGTAGTGCCAATCCTTCATTAGAATATTTTAAGGCTTATGGATTGCAAGAACCTATTTTCTATTGACTAGTTTATGCTTTAACTAAATGATACCTTTATATCAAATTTGCTACCAAGATGTTTATTTCACAGTATAATTTTTTTAGTATTTTAAAATTTTTTAAATTGTATTGATGCTTTGTTTTATACCTAGCAAACCATTTTCATCTAACAAAATTCCTCATTATTGTTCTGATTTTCCTATATATTAAGGTTCTGTCTAGGTTTGAGTGTTAACATTACCTTCTCTGAGGTCTTTTTTTTAGCTTATTTTAATCAATAGCTTCTGTACATCCAGGCAAAATGAGTCCTATACGATAAAACCTTCCCTGGGATTCACTAACGCTTTTCAGCAGATGGCACTGTTATTTAGGCTAAACAATTTGTCACCGGGGCAAAGTAATTATTCTTGTAAGATTTTTTTCAGAACAATAGGATAGCTGTGTGTATAAAATTAGCACAGACTTTTTTTTCTAAAAGTGGAGAGTAAAGTGAAGAAATTTCTCTGTGAAGATGCATACATTAACATCACAGAAATATTTAAAATATCACAAAATACTCAAGTGAAACTGAATGTTCAGTTGTTATTTCATATATTCTTACTTTTGCAAAATGAAACTTAATATTCAAGTAATTTAAAAGAAGTCTTTATAAACCATGCTCATTTACTGCAAGAGCTAAAAATGTTCTGTTTTCTCTCATTCTCACTAAGTTCTTAAGATCAGAAAAGTGGATTTATGTACTTTATATGTTTAAATATATTTTACTTATCTACCTTTTATAGGTGAATGACGAAATCCAGAGTTCTATTGGAGTTGGGTGCTGGAGTAGTGTGTGTGCATAAGATGATTTAACATTAATCCAATTAGTTATTATCCAAACAGAATTATATCTGTGTATGCCCCAGCTGCGTCTAGCTTCATTTACAAAATAGAAAAGATTGTCCTCAAAATCTAGTGTTACAAATATAAGGGATACTGTGTATAATTATTATGTATCCACTAGCTAGCTCTACTAAACAAGGGGGAAAAAAGGCTAAACAGCTGAAGAAATATAATCAAAGAAATATCCTAGACTAAAGATACAGCTTAGTAGCATAATGATTGTATAGCATGCACAAGATCCTAGGTTCAATTTGCCATATCTCAAAGCAAAACAAAACATTTTATTTTCTAAGAATAAAAATGTTTCCTACACATACATTTAGTGTCTGCCTTACCACCCTGCTGAATACAAATGGTGTCCTTAAAGTGACTCTTCATTATTGTAGACTCTTTTTCTCTCCCCTCTCCTCTCCTCTCCCCTTCCCTTCCCTCCCCTTCCCTCCACTCCCCTCCTCTCCTCTCCCTCTCTCCCTCCTCTCTTTGTGTGCATGTGTGTCCATCTCTGTCTCTGTCTATGTTTCTGTGTTTCTCTCTGTGTCTCTCTGTGTCTTTCTGTGCCTCTGTCTCTCTGCCTCTGTGGCTCTCTAGAGGTGTGTATCTGTGTGTATTTTGCATGTGGTGTGTGTGGGTGTGTGTGTCTGTGTCTGTGTGTGTACCAGGCCATATTAGACTACGACCTTGTTCTGGTAAACCAAAGACCAGAGATCTTTCTCCCTTAGTGTGAAATTTTATATACATCAACCAATGAAATCACTTAATATACATCAACCAATGAAATCACTTTAATCACTTCTATTTTTGTTGAGTTAAAAATCTATAGTAATTATCATTAATTTGGAAATACTCACAGATGCTAAATAAGAAATTAAAGGGTGTGGTGATGACTCAGTGGTTGAAAATACTTCCAGTGGACCTTTCAGTCCCAAGCACCCACATTAAATGACATACACTTGCCAGAAACTCCAACAATATGGGATCCCTTGTCTTCTGGCTTTTATGAACTCTGAACTCATATGCACAACAAATAATTTTTTTGTTTTTTTTTCGAGACAGGGTTTCTCTGTGTAGTCCTGGCTGTCCTGGACTTACTCTGTAGACCAGGCTGGCCTCAAACTCAGAAATCCACCTGCCTCTGCCACCCAAGTGCTGGTATCAAAGGTGTGTGCCACCACTGCCTGGCAACAAATAAAATTTAAAAATAAAAGTTAGAACAAAATATTCTATGGGAAAATTAATAATTTCATGGCTGTTGATTATATCTGCATATAAACTATCAAAAATTAATATTCTTACTATGCTATACACTCAAATAGCAAACTTTTCTGCAGAAATCAAAATAAAATCATTGGATAAAAAGTTATTCTTAAGCTGAGATCAGACTTACATTTCAGATGCAGCCCACAAAGGGAATATTTTACTAGTGTCAAATAAAAAAATAAAACATACTGACATTCTATGGAACACAATTTTCACTGTGAAGTGTGGTTTCTAAAAGTTTGGCCAGGGATGCTTGGAAAATCTTCAAAATCCTCCCAAGAGGTTTGTGAGCCACATTATTTTCATCACAAGATATAATTTGCCTTCTACCCATTGTTTCCCTACAAGCACTACACTTAAATTGCCCATATGTTATAGAATGATAATATGATTAACAGAATGGAAATACATTTGAGAAGTCAATTTCTATTCATCCCACCTGTTTAAAATATAAATATGGAAAACAATGCCATATCACTATGTTTAGTTATGTGAAATATATATTTCAAATAAACTTTTTGTTTTAAATTTACTTTTATTTTCTGTATCTGAGTACTTTGCCTGAATGTATGTCTGTGGAGCATGTGTGTGCCTGATAACCAAGATGGCATTGATTTCCCTAGAATAGGAGTTATGGATCATTTTTCACCACAGTGTGGATAGTGGGAATGGATTCCAGGTCTTCTGCAAGAACAAATGTTCTTAACATGAGTCATCTTTCCAGTATGTATATATGTATGTGTGTATGTATGTATGTATGTATGTATGTATGTATTTTACAGAGATGGCTCAGTAGTAAAAGCAATTATTACTCTTTCAGAGTATCCAGGTTTGGTTCCCAATATCCAGATGGTGTCTCACAGATGCCTGTACTTCAGTTTCAGCAGATCTGATGCCCTCTTCTGACCTCTGTGGAGTCCTACATGCATATGGTACACATACATATATTCAAGCACACACATAAATAAATAAGATACAGAGTAACAGCAAAATTAAAATAACTGCAACTCATACCTTCTATTTCTTATATTTCTTGCTTTTTGAAATTTTGAAAATTGTAAATGAATTTACCAAAATGTAATAGTTAAGCAATAGCATGACCTCCCATTTTAAATGATTGCAATAAACCTTGCTTTTTAATGTTTTCTCAAAGAATTCAGAATGAAGTCAATTTTTATTACTAGACTCTTAAAAGACATCCAAATTTTATTCTGAAATTGCTGGTTTTGTTTGGGCTACTAAGGGGTAGCTGCCAATCAAGTTAAATTGTGTGGTGGCTTATCAATCCTTTTCCACAAGCAATTAGAAGAAAATGACCTACAGCATTTCCATTTGGACAGAGAGAATTTGCAGGCCTGTCCCAAAAGGTGAAAGGCTATTTTATTAAGCCATTGCTGACAGAGAAAGGAGACCCTCTTGATGGGAGTTCAGACTGTAAATAATGTTGTCCTAGAAGTAAACAACAGTAATTGTGCCCTGGGACTAAAAGGAAGTAGGGCAGACATACTAAATACTGGGCAATAGATGACATAAATTCCTTTAAAAAATGGCTTGACATTGTGTTTATTTTTTTCTTCCAGAAAGACATTTTAGTAATCAATCCTATCATATAATGATGGATATCACTTTAATTATTTTAGCATTATATTAATATAAAGGATTATTTGAATTATAGACCTAGCCTTATATATTTTTCTTGACAAATACAGTTTATGTCCACTTAACCAATGTAACTAGAAGAATCTGTTGTGAAGATTATGAAGTCTTAATTCCATAATGTGGAGTACCAGTATATTCTTTTTTCTTTTTACAAAGAGAAACAATTAAGTTTACTACTCTAGGTATACTGAGTATTAAATGAACAGGTACAGTCACTGAAATTCTATGAAGCTCATAATACAAAGGAATTCCTAAACACCTATTGTGATAGATTTTCTGTAGTTTGTATATTTCTTTTGTCCAACATGATAAAAGTGGTTGAAAATTACTGAACTACAAAGAGAGATGATGGTAATATTTTTGGTGGCATATTAAAACAAAGAAAACAATAGGAGCTTTTAAATTTTTAAGATAGCTTGCATTCAAATTTCATTTTCTATGTCTTAATCATGTGTCCAACAAATCAAGGTCTGAGATTTCAGTATATACAATGACACATAGGGTCAGGAAGAATTTCCTCAAAGCAGCAAGTCTCTACTAGGTGAGATTCCCCCATTAGGGGATACCCAAAAATGTATGGAGTCGGTTTTGGTTACCATAATTAAGGTGAGTACACTTTTATACACTAGGTAGAGAACAAGATTACTACTAAACAAACTCCAATGTGCAAAATTGTACTTTTCACATAAACCCAAAAGAATTGTCCTGCTATAAATGGAAACTATGTCTGAGGTTAACACAATTTGACTTAGATGGATGTTTGAGACTCAAAGAACCTTTTTTGGTTTTTTCTAATGTTTTTAGGAATTTTCAAACTCTAGCCTGGGGTAGCCTGGAAATCATTATACAAGTCAGGTCAGCTCAAACTTATGATGATCTTTCTGCACTGGATTTTCACGTGCTGGAATTATGTTATCTAACATGCCCATCTTCAAAGGAAGTTTCTTATATGATCACAATTAGAAAAGTACCTGTGATGTACTGAATATTAAAAATACTATGTTTCTCTTTTTGACTTATTTTTCTATGATTATCTGTGTGTTTCCTACTTTAGTGTCAGTGTTTGAAGTTACTGAAGGTAGTTCATTTTACTTAATGAACAAAATATATAGTATTCTTCTATTATTTCCTTCCTAAAATGACCCAACAAAAGGCCATGTGTTAGACCAATGACTCTAGAACATGTTAAGTTTATGTTCTTCAGATAAGAGGTTTTCTTCTAGTTTTTATTGAAGCATAGCCAAATGTGGAATGGAGAAATAAAAGGACCCTTCTTTGCTGTACAAAGTGGCATTGTTTACATTCATTTTTATAGTATGTTGTGTATGACCATTTGTTTCAGTTTGGGGATCCTGACAGTTATAGGGCTACTTTGAGGAATAGTTGTTACAAAATATATGTTGTCCTTATTAATGTGCTAATGGCATATTTTTCCAAGTTAAATATTCTTCACAGGTCTAGTTCTATGTAGCTCTTCAACAGGTAAGTTAGGTGGTCAGTGTGGCTGCAGGTCAAACTGATTGTAGATATGCATGGTCATATGAGAGAGGAAGGCCACATTTTGTGAAATTAACTGTAAGCCATGGCCTCAAACAAGGGTAGCACCATATATACTTCACATAAGCCAATGAAATTTTTTACTTTTCTTTTGATTTGTCACGTCTAGGACATGCTAGATGAACATCTAACATTGAGGTGTGTTTTCACTCAAGATTAACTCTTTTATCCTGAGGAAATTAAAATAATGTGTGAACAGGTAATAGTAGCAAATAAAATGGAAAAGAAAAGCTTAGGATGTGGTTCATTTGTGAAACCCTTGACTAGCGTGCATACAAAACAATGGCAGGTTCTGTTTCTAGTAGCAAAAATAAATTAATTTCTAGATGACCTTTTAATTGATTTAATTGTAAAACTCATTAGCTGTTTAACAGGATACAAAAGAAGTTGCTGGTCTAAGTTTTTTCCATTTATATGATATAATTTTCATTCTCATAATCATTTAATTAAAATGTCCTTTCACCAGTTTATGCAAAGAAAAGACTTAGCAACTTTGCTTGACCATTGATTACCTTTCTTTCTCTCTCTTTCTCCTTCTCGTGTGTGTGTGTGTGTGTGTGTGTGTGTGTGTGTGTGTCTGTTTCTTGGAGACAGAATATTACTATGGTGTCTAGGCTAATGTAAAATGCATGGTCCTCTTGTCTTAGCTTCCTGAGTACTGTGGTTTACAATATTAAATCTGATTTCCCACCGGCTTTCTTTTAAAGAACTCCAAGACTTAAAGGGTAAGTTTGAACTCTTTTGAAAATTCAACTTATTTCATAATATTGTCCAACTATTTCACTAAAAACTGTATAAAACTGTGTTGTCTTTAAAACTGCATTACTGGCTTTTACATTTGCCAATTTAGTGCTCATAAGCTAAACCCCTTTATTTAAAACAAACAGATAATATTAAAATGGCAAGATGAATTTGAACAGTTAAAGAACTTGTCCATCCAGAATATGAAAAATATTACCAAAAGGAGAATGGACATAGGTTGTATTTATGGTTGATTTTATGAAGACTGTTCAGAGATAGAACAAGAAATATAAAATTGGAAGTATCTAGCTGAATGCACGAGCAATGCCTAGACAAGTTTCATGGAACTTAGGAGTTCAGTGAATGCCAAAGATGAAGGTCTTGGTAATCAAGTGAAAAGTTGTTTGTGGATCAATGAAGAGCTACATCTAAGGAAATGAGGAAACTCAGTAAATAAACCAACCTTTACAGAGATTAAAGCAAGCTTTGACTTGATAGAATACATGGTGTCAAAATGAACTAAGTGCATTTATATTCTGCTTTGTCTAAAAGAAACAAAACTCATATTTGAAAAAATATTATCACGGTCTCTGAATTAACTAATTTAGCACTTACTGCAAACTAAATTTCTCAGTTTACACTAGTAAACAAGAAATATGTAGTCATAGCAAAGTATGCATAGTAATATACTTTAATTTACTATTTTCATAGCAAAGGAATGTGGGAGGAAACAAAGAGCATATCATCTACGCCAATCCAATTACTAAGAAATAATTATGGAATGAAGATGATCTTTTTTATATTTCTATGTATTTATATCCATGACATATGTCATATGCTTATATTTAAAAGGAAAAGCTCAGACTCAAAGATAATAGTTTAAGGCAAGTCTGGATTACATAAAAAGACTGTCTTTAAAAGAACTCTCCAAATTCTAAGAAAATTATTCCTTTTTTAGTTCTATTCACTAGAAAACAAGAAAATAATCTTGCATAATAAAAATAATTTACAAAGTTCTTACATAATAAAAAATGTACAAAGTACTTACAGGAACAAAAGCAATCCCTGCAAGAACTTATTTTTATATTTATCTTTTGAAGCATATACATGTTATATCCAGCTATAAAATGCACTTAAATAGAAAGAAACAATGAAATGCCAAATGTTATAGAAAATAACAGCCATTTTCTATCAGTTCTTGTATTAACCACAAAAAAAGAAACATTTTGGCATTATTTTACATTCAATACTTTAACTATACTCAACTAGTGACATGTACTCTTAGGACAAGAACTCCAAATTGATGTCCTAATCCTTCCATTGGAAGACTGGTTACAGGAGAAGGACTGTTCAGACTCTTTATCCCACATTGTTACTAGTCTTAGTTGGGGTTACCCAAATAGAACTCTAGGAGTTTTCATTGCTCTAGGTTTCTAGCTTGCCCTCAAATTGCCCCACAATTCCTATTGTTTCTCCCAGAATTTTTCCCTCCATCTTACCCACACCTGACCACTCTAGTTGATGTCCTCCACCTTCTACCCTGACTCCACTGACACTATCGATTTTACTTCCAGTTCACAGAGTTTCATGCATACTCCCCCACCCTCCTTGTTACTTAGTTTCTCTGGGTGTGTGGATCATATTATGATTATCCTTTACTTTAAAGTTAATATCCATTTATAAGTGAGTACATACCATGTTTGTCTTTGTGAGTCTGGGTTACATTACTCAGGAGGATTTTTTTTCTAAGTCCATTCATTTTTCTGCAAATTCCATGATGTTAATTTTTAACAGCTGAGTAATACTCTATCATGTAAAAGTACCATATTTTCTTTATCCATTCTATGGTTGAGGGACATACAGGTTGTTTCCAGTTTCTGGCTATTATGAATAAAGCTGGTACAACTACCGCTGAGAAAGTTTTCTTTGATAAGATGGAGCATCTTTTGAGTATAAGTGGGTCTTGGGGCAAATTGATTCATAATTTTCCAAAAAATACTCTATCGGTTTCCAAAGTGGTTGTAAAAAAAATTTCACTCTCACTAGCAATGAAGAAATGTTCCTCTTGGTCCTCATCTTCCCCAGCATGAGATTTGATCTTAGCTATTTTGGTGGTTGAAAGGTGGAATCTCTGAATTGTTTTGATTTACATTTACCTAGTAACTAAGGGCATTGAACATTTCTTTGTTTTTCTGCCATTAGATTCCTCTATTGAAAATTTTCTGTTTAGATTTGTACCCCATTTTTAATTGGATTATTTGGTTTGTTGATTACTACTTTCTCCTTGGACTTGTAAAATTTTCCTGCCAGTGAGATGTGCTAGGATAAAGGAGGCTCAAAAATTACAGAAGTAGCCAGACAATGACTGGTTCAGCTTGAGGACTCATGCCAAAAAAGACCCATGCCATGAGAAGGAGACCCCCTTGACACTGCCTGGAGGACAAAAAAACCAAACAAAACAGAAAGCAAAACAAAAAAATAAAACAAACAAAAACAACAAACAAAAACAGAAGTCCAGAAACCTAAGATAGAACAAAAAAAATGCCTAGCTCCCCAAACCCCCAAATTCCTAATGATACTCTGGCATACTAATATAGAGAAGCCTGGCATAATCACCATCAGAGAAGCTTCATCCAGCAACTGATGGAAACAGATGATGAGAGCCACAGTAAAACATTAGGGGGTAGAGAGGGGACTTGTATTTGGGAAGGAGAAGAAGAATTGTAGGATCTAGAGTGTTCAAGGACACCACGAGACAACCCACAGAATTAAAATCCTAAACTCATAGAGGCTCATGAGACTGAACTGACAATCAGGGAGCCTGCATGGGTCTATCTTATATCCTCTGTATATATGTTATGGTTGTATAGCTTGGTGTTCTTATGGGACTCCCAAATGGGAATTGGGGTTGTCTCTGACTCCTTTGCCTGCTCTGGGGAACCTTTTTTTTTTTTTTTAAACTTGTTTGCCTAGTCAAGCTTTAATATGAAGGGAGGTGCCTAGTCTTATTGCAACTTGATATACCATGTGTGGTTAACATTTCTGGGAGGCCTGGCCTTTTCTGAATGGGAAACATAGGGGGAGTATATTAGAAGGATGGTAAAAGTACTGGGAGGAGAATGAGGGGAAATTGCTGTTGGATTGTAATAAATGAGAGAAGGAAGTAAGCTATTCTGCGAAAATTGGTAACGAGGTGCTTTTGGATAATAAAAGAGACAAAAGATTGTAATGTTAAATGAAAATCTTCCTTGGGTTATGAACCTGTGTTGAAAGCTATAAAAAGCAGATTTTAAAATGTAAAATGTATCTCAGTAATTTACATAGAAAAGCTTTGGAACAAGATTATCCAATTAACAATTTGCATTCCCCTTTATGTTGTGATAATTTCCTTTCTTTCTTCCTTCCTTCCTTCCTTCCTTCCTTCCTTCCTTCCTTCCTTCCTTCCTTCCTTTCTTCATTTCTTCTTTCCTTTTTTCCTTTTTCCTTGTTTTCTTCATCTCAACTGTTCTTCCTTTCCTTTATTTATTTATTGGGGACTGAACCTTCACTCATGCTCAGACTAGGTAAGCCTTCTGCTACAAAACTATATATAAAGCACTCTTTCTACCTTTTTTTGAGACTAGAGCTTTCTACCACATCAAAGCCAGCTTTGAACATACTCTAATATAGACAAACCTTGAACTTGTGATCTGTTCACCATAGACTCCTAAGTAACTGGAATTAATTACCTACTTTACAAGGCTCTGCTTGAATTTGGTTTCCAAAATCAAGTTAATAGGAGTGGAAGTCTTTGAAGCCATAGGAGATTCTAAGTGTGGTGCAGGAAAAATATGTAGACTAGGTCATCTTGTAATAAAGGAAAGTAAGGAAGGTTCCAAAATTTACTGAGGCCATATAAAAGTGTCTCAGCAGTCAGTTTGAATCACATTAAACTAGTCAAGTGTAAGGTTAAGTGGTATACCTTTCTTCTTTCCTTTTTTCCTTTTTCCTTGTTTTCTTCATCTCAACTGTTCTTCCTTTCCTTTATTTATTTATTGGGGACTGAACCTTCACTCATGCTCAGACTAGGTAAGCCTTCTGCTACAAAACTATATATAAAGCACTCTTTCTACCTTTTTTTGAGACTAGAGCTTTCTACCACATCAAAGCCAGCTTTGAACATACTCTAATATAGACAAACCTTGAACTTGTGATCTGTTCACCATAGACTCCTAAGTAACTGGAATTAATTACCTACTTTACAAGGCTCTGCTTGAATTTGGTTTCCAAAATCAAGTTAATAGGAGTGGAAGTCTTTGAAGCCATAGGAGATTCTAAGTGTGGTGCAGGAAAAATATGTAGACTAGGTCATCTTGTAATAAAGGAAAGTAAGGAAGGTTCCAAAATTTACTGAGGCCATATAAAAGTGTCTCAGCAGTCAGTTTGAATCACATTAAACTAGTCAAGTGTAAGGTTAAGTGGTATACCGTGTCTGTCCCACCACAGGGCTCGGGCTGCTTGGGAGGTGAGCTCTGCAAGTTTTGACTGCTCTTACCACACTCAGGTGCTGGGCAAGTGTCAGGCTATGGGAAGCAGTGGGACACTGCTCTAGGGGTGGGGAAAGCAACCTGAGGTACCAGGAACAGCCAGAGCTGGATTGGGGTCCCCGGGCCTGGGACTATCAGATTCTCAGGCTCTTGGACACCCAGGCACTGCTGGGAACCATAGAAGAGATGAGAACAAAGTGGGGGCTCACAGGCTGGAATGTCAGAAGGGGAAAGGGGTGGGGAGCAGCTTCAGCTGGGCCCCCTGGGGAGAAAGAGTCCTGGCTTGGTCAGCAGGCAACTGGCTTGGCTTCTTGGAGGCTTGGTTGGGAGCACAGAGAGGCCTAGTATGGGAGATTAGATGGCAGTTCTGTAGGTGAAGGCCTTCTCTATGGCTCCCCACAGCAGATCCCGATGAAAAGAGACAGTTGATGGTTTTAAAGCATTGTCATGGTGGAGAGTGGCAATATGTAAAACCATACCCCTGTTTCTCAGGGTGGGCCTGAGGTTAAATACCGTTTGCAGGGAAGAATGTGTGGGAAGGAAAGCTTAATTGTCTAAGCCGTACAGGCCTTTAGGTACCTCATCAAATGGTGGTCTGTCTTGAGCCTACATGACCTGTGGTCATCTCCTCTACCTGTGGAGAGACTTGGGGCATTGCCCTTATGTGACTGATGACCACAAATCTATGAAAGGCTGTGGCCTCCTGTCAGGAGCCTAGTGTCCAGGAATGTGGCAAAACACCTGCTGTCCTTTAGGGTCACCGGGTTTTCCAGTCTGTGCTCTACCTGGAACCAGGCTGCCTTTCATGGTCCTACAGTCAAGGACTTCAAAAATTAAAAAAAAATTAAAGATTGTAGAGAAGAAGAGTATTCCAAGTGTATTTACCTTCTGCCAGTTATAAAGACATCCAATAAAAATAAAGTCTATTGGTCTCATTTAAAGGGTGGCCAGTAACTGAAGGACTATTTGGCAAATAATAAAGGAATCAACTCAGGTGTATTTGCTACTTCTTTTATGAATTGATGTTTAGAGTAATAATGCAGATCATAAAAGGAAACTTCTCTGCTATTTAGCCAGATTTCAGTAGACTATAGCAACTTACAAGATCCTTTTGTCTTGGGTTTCCCACCCATGGTTTATATCAGAAAAAAAAATGTATAACCTGTCAAAATGATAAAATTCACCATATATGGTGATACTCAAATCTTACTCAAAATTAATGAGTTCAGAGTATCCAGAAATACCATTACTTACAAGGTAATCCTGGAAAAAAAATTAAAAACTGATTTAGTATGTCTCAATATAACAGCTATTAAAAATAAATAAAAAGCAAACAAAGACAAAATAGTAAAACAAAATAACAACAAAAACAACAAAGACAAAGGTAACACAATAAACAACACTATAAAGACACCATCAACCTAATAAAATTTATAGAATGCTCAAAAATATGACTGATTTACTTTGGTGAAAAGAAGGAAAAAATGACAGGAAGAAATGAAGGAAGGAAGGAAAAAGAAAGAAAAAGAAAGAGAATTAATGAAAGATGAGGCTACAAATAAAATGGATGTGAGGGCATATCAGTCTATTAGGATTGGTGGATATTATGGCAATCTTGTACAATAAAGTACCTGTTAAAATTGTATACAGAAATTAAAGAAATTTAAAATCCATGTTGTCATAATTTTTTAATTAGATGAGCTAATGATATAGGAATAATATTATAAATCTCATATTAAATGAGATAAAGCAAAGCTCTCTATGGGTTATCACCCAAGAATAAATGATGATGATTCTTTAAGAGCCAGAATATATATAACTTCAAAAGTTCTTTCTATTTTGTCAAGATTTCTTAAATCATACTATGTGAAGGAAAATACAGAAATTTTGAAAATATGCTAGACTGCTATTCAAACTTCAGCTGTGTACTAATAATGAGACTCACTTCTTCTTAACATTAATATATCACTCCAACATATTGAATGTGATAAGGGTGACATATTTTCCCCTGTTTAATACTTTCACAAATCATGTATTTTATGCCAAATCTTTAACTGATAATGACATTAGCATAATATTCTAGTCAGATGTTAATGGTCATATTATATAAAGTAAGGGATTCTACTTAATAATTTATTTTGTTAAATTTTACAAGTAGAGAGAAAAATATTTATAGCTAATGTTGAACATTTACCATAGGCTGAATTACCATCACTCTCATGAAAATGTAAAACAACATTGCCCTCATGCAAAGTATGTCATATATGAAGAAAATATTCTTTTAGAGAAAAAATATTCATACATCACTTTTATGTGAGGTAATACTGCATGTGCATGATTATGATTTTATGCAGTGCGCAAATAAAATATATATATTTAGCACAATAAAAATCAAATTATAATATTTACTTCTGTGCTAAATTTGACTGCCTTGCCTTTCTGAATTCAAAATGAATAGAAAAATATTTTTAATGCACTAGTTGCATACGAATTTTTCTGAAGGAACACTCCAAACAAGAGTTTAATTAGATTTCAAAATTTTATTCAGACACTACAGAAAGCATTGTAATCTGATGTTTAGGTGAATTTTAAAGCTATTCACAATGTAGATAGTTCTTTCAATAATATTTAGGGTACCTGGCTCTAAAGATGCACCTAAGACTTCAGGACACTAGTGCATGAACCGTGTACAAATGCAAATGTCCCTATGGATAATATATATATATATATATATATATATATATATATATATATATATATTGTGTTATATGACACAACTGAATTTAGGAAATACAGATTATGTAGACAGTTTAATAGAATCACACAGGCTCTTTAAACTGGCATTTAGAGGTCAGACTCAGAATGATGTGGAGATTTAGACTGTGAAGGGAGAGTCTTGTTTTGAGGGTGGTGAATACTACACTAAGGGAAGTAACATATCCTCTAGGATCTCAGAATGAGCACATCAAGCTGATAAAAAAGTTTACCCAGAAGGAAGTATATTTCATTGCCCTGAGCATACACATGAAAGATCTCCCCATGAGAGAGAAAAGGCAGTGAACATCTTGTTTTTCACCTCCTGATGATCCAAGATGAAGTCCTGCCATACACAGAACTGTAAAATATGAAAAAGTAGCTATTTAAGGGAGTCATTCTCTATAAATTAGAAAACAAATATAGCTAGTACCACATAAAGATAAAGATGAGACCCCAAAGGATGGCAATATCATGACAAAACTAATAGTTAAAAATACAAAAAAAAAAAAAAAAACTATTGGAAGATAAAAGAAGTATAATTCAGGAAATTATATAGCTATATATTTGAAATAAATGAGGATGTTAAAATCAAACATGTTTTCCATGTATGAAATGGTGAGGATGAATATTTGGCAATGCAACTGTCAGAACAATTCTATTTGTTTCAGTAACACAATGACAATTTCCTAGCCTTCTGAGGGGCTCACTTTCAAACATGTAGTTGTGGGTTGCATTCTGTATTAACTGCTATGTTGCTTCCTAGGAATCTGAAGGTTTGGTTTTCCTTCCTTTGACTGAGTTTTGCTTGTTGAAGATGGTAGCTTCTAGTTAAGCTCAATGATTGAACCATTTTCAGTAACTGTGTGCTTGGGATTTAGGGAAAGAGTTCTTCAAAGGCTCAGGGCAATGTCTACAAGTAAGATATTACTTAGGTCTTAGCTTCATTCTCTAAATGCCAAGTGAACAGGACAGAACTCTTATAATTGGTTACATCTTTGGGGTGTATCTCTTGAGTTTCAGAGCAAAGGCAAACTTTTGCTTAGAATGTGCTGCCAAGAAAATCCTTACATGGAAAGATGCACTTTAGCTTTGTAAACTATCCATTTAGCCAAGAAATTATTTATGATAGTATATAGTATATATTTAAGTAGTGGTGTGTATGTGTGTGTGTGTGTGTGTGTGTGTGCTTGTTCATACATGTGGAACCTGTTCTCTCATACTATGTGAGTTCTGGAGATGGAAGTCTGTTCATCTTCAGTATTGGTGATAAGCACTCTTCCTGCTGAAACATCTCATGGCACTAATTTGGTTTTTTTAGAACAATTTATTTTCTGAGACATGGATAATCCCATTTCTACCTTGGATTGAGAACTTTCATACAAAGATATGATATGGGTTTTCCTCAGATACTAAAAATTAATTTTTACTAAAGCTGTATTCATATACATATTTAGACCTTCTATTTCTCATATTTATTATCTTTTTCTACTTTGAGTGTGGTAAAGTATTCATTTTCTACACTAATCCTGATTTAAATTAAAATATGTTTATAATATATTCATGGACCAAAATATAAACATTATTATTACATCTATTCCCTCTCCTTCCCTTGCTATTTATCTTTATTTTTCATTATGTAGAGCTATATATGTGCTAAATGGAGGAAATTATACTAAGCCATTGATCAAATCATTAATTTTGTTTTCATAATTGTTCTAATGTCAAATGTTGTATTTAAACCTCATTTTGTTTTTAAATTTGTAATTTATTTTTTAAATTTAAAACTATATCTTATTTTCATTAAACAAGTTTTTTTCTGCATCCAACTCTCTACCAGAGACATGTGGCTGATTATAAGACTTACTTTTTTATGATACTAACATTAGCTTGTGATCTAAAAATATATTAGCAAATAGGTCCTTTGGCCTTTAAACCTATCTCTAAAGTTTCCTATCATCATAGTTTATAGCAAATCAACCTTAACTCAATGTCTTAATCTATATATTTTTTACTTTAGAGGCAATTTTTTGGAATTAATAGTATGTGAATCATTTCAAGTTTTGCACATGAAAACCTCTCTCTTAATGTGAAGGCTTGGTTTAATTATACCATATGGGACATTTGGGTGTATAATATAAAGAATATATATTTATAGTTCTTTTATTTTAATGCTGGTTATTTTAGCTGAAGAAGTTATTTTTACCACTGAGGTTGCCTGGTACTTTCCTATTAATGTTTTTCAAGTTATAAATAGTTTATTATAGCAGTTAAACTGAAAGGTCAAAATGCTTCACAGATAAAAGGAATACATAAATTTTCAAGCCTTCCTATTACATATTACATGTAACTAGTTTCTTGTACCTTCTTAACCCATGAATGAAGAGATTGATTTCAGTGTAGAGATAACATGAATCTGTTTGTCTGTAATAACCTTATATGTGACCTTAAATCTTCATTAAGAAATGGTGTTTTGTAAATGGTGTTATATTCCTATTTTTAACTTTATTTCTGTCTTGTTTATAACAATTGTGTGCTAGCTAGTTTTATTTCTACTTAACATAAACTAGGTTCATCTGGAGAGATGAAATATCAGTCAAAAATGTCTCCATGGGGTTGACGTATAGACAAATCTATAAGGAATTTACTTGATTGGTGATTGATGTGGAAAACTTCCTTCATTGTGGGAATTGCTATCTCTCAGCAGGTGTTCCTGAGTGAACAAATTGAGCAAGACAGAAGGAACAAAGTCAGCACAATGTATTCCCTTATGAAGTGTGCTTCAGTTCCTTTTTACAGGCTCCTACCTTGAGTTTCTGCTCTGAATTTCCTCAATGGTGGACTTGAATGTGGAAATGTAAGCAAAACAAACATTTTCTTCCCATTGGCTTTTAATTATACTTTTCCTTTTTTTTAAATCAGGAAAGCAGAAATCCTATCTGAGACAGATAGTTTTAATCATGTTTCCCATCTAATCTACATGTAAAAATACATATTTTAAATAAGAACCTGTAATACACTAGAGAAATAGAAGTAGATTTTTTTAAAAAAAATCTCTAGTGTACACTATAGAAAATCTCTAGTGTATGGATATATATATATATATATATATATATATATATATATATATCCATATATACACCATGATGGTAACCACCAACAAGAAAAATAAAAAATTTTCTTCTTAAAATGATCATTATTTTTATTTGTGTGACTGTATTGACTACATGGATGTACATTGTGTGTGTGTATTACACATGGAAATATAAAGATGGTGTTAGATCTCCTGAAACTTGAGGTAGAGATAGTTGTGAGAGACAAACACAAGGTGTCTACAAGAGCAACAGGTACTCTCAAACACTCAGCCTTCTCTCCAGGCCCAACATACAGCTAGATTTATAAGAAGAGTTTGGTCAGAATGCTACATGGGCACAAAGGAAAACTACTATCCCTTGTTTGCTAGAAGAATTTAATGTAGGCAATGACATCTGAAGTAGAACTTGAACCAGAATTTACTTAGGTGCCACCTGGCAGAATTTAACCTTGTTGCACTCATTTTTAGAGGAATTTCACTTACTAACCTGAATGTGGATGATTCCATCATACTTAACTCTCTTCTCTATTGTCCTGTCTTTACATCTAGTGGATGAGTCTAGACTTTCACATGGCTGAGTATATTATAGTGAAACAATCATAAATATTTTCTTACCATGGGAATTTTCATTCTCACATCCTACTTCACTACATATGATGCTTTCTAGAACGAATTCTGAAATGTTAACTTCTTGTTCCCAGAAACCCATGTTATTATGGGCATAATATAACCATCCCACATCTAAAAGAAAGTTATGAGGGAATAAAAAGATATATTTATAATTATATTTTCATTGTGAGCCTAACCTTTGATGGTTTAGCTATCTCTCCAGCTTGAATATTTAAAGTATATTTACAGTCTCTAATTAAAAAGACACAAATGAAAACAAAACTACTAGCTGGTGAGATGATTCAGTATAGTCATCCATCACTAGGCTTGAAAAACTTAGTCTGATCCACAGATTGTGGTAAAAGATCAACTACTCTCACATGTACTCTGACCTTTATATATTTTACACAAACACACACACACACACACACTCACACATACATGCTAATAAAAGTAAATGAAGAGTAAATGAAGGACACCCACAACCTCTTTATCTCCACGTTATGGGTTATGTGCAGATATGACATATATTGGTATTTATTGTATTGATTATAGCTATCAAGAAATGATCCTGAAAATGAAAAATATATATTTTGAGTACTGAAGATATTTTTATCAAGAATTGAATAGTAAATAGCAGGATGTGATTATTAAACTTTCCCAAAAGCCTTTGTCTTCAGACTACTTCACAATTATGTGATAGCTCTCGCCTGGATCCTGGTGGCTGGAGCAGTCACACAGCTGATCTGCTCCCCTTTGGAAACTGTGTCGGAGGCATCCTAAAGAGGTCACAGAACACAGAGCTGCAGGCATCCTAGAGTGGTCACAGACTGAAGAGCTGCAGAGCAGGGGACACCATATCCTGAAGCATCGTAGAGGAGTGACTACACTCAGAGCAGCAAACAACTAGCTGGTCTAATATCACTACCGTGGAGACACCATAACCTGAGATATCCTAGAAAAGCCACTGTACCCAGAACAGCTGGAGCTCAGGATCATAGAGACATCCGGACCCGAGGAACTCTGACACAACTAAGATAACTGGAAAGGCAGACTCCAGTCAGAACCAGTGAGTGCGAGTAACACTACAGCTAACCAAATGGCAAAAGGCAAGCTTAAGAATGTAAACAACAGAAACCAAAGTTACTTGGCATCACCAAAACCCAGTTCCCCACCATAGCAAGTCCTGAACACCACACCACATCTGGAAAAGCAGGACTCAGAATTAAAATCACTTCTCATGATGATGATAGAGGACTTTAAAAAGGACATAAAAAACACTCTCAAAGAATTTGAGGAGAACGCAGATAAACAGGTAGAAGCCCTTAAAGAAATGCAAGAAAACACAACCAAACAGGTGAAGGAATTACACAAAACCGTCCAGGATCTAAAACTGGAAGTAGAAACAATAAAGAAATCTCAAAGGGAGACTACCCTGGAGATAGAAAACCTAGGAAAAAGACCAGGAGTCATAGACGCAAGCATCACCAACAGAATACAAGAGATAGAAGAGAGAATCTCATGCACAGAAAGTACCATGGAAAACATAGACACAATGGTCAAAGAAAATGTGGAATGCAAAAAGCTCCTAACAGAAAACATCCAGGAAATCCAGGACACAATTCAAAGACCAAATCTAAGGATAATAGGTATAGATGAGGGTGAAGACTCCCAACTTAAAGGGTCAATAAATATCTTCAACAAAATTATAGAGGAAAACTTCCCTAACCTAAAGAAAGAGATGTCCTTAAATATACAAGAAGCCTACAGAACCCCAAATAAACTAGAACAAAAAAGAAATACCTCCCATCACATAATAATCAAAGCATCAACTATACAAAACAAAGAGAAGATACTAAAAGCTGTAAGGGAAAATAGCAAAATAACATATAAAGGCAGACCTATAAGAATTACACCAGATTTCTCACTAGAGACTATAAAAGCCAGAAAATCCTGGACTGATATTATACAGACCTTAAGAGATCACAAATGCCAGCCCAGAATACTATAACCAGCCAAACTCTCAATCACTATTGATGGAGAAACCAAGATATTCCATGACAAAACCAAATTTACACAATATCTTCCCACAAATCCAGCACTTCAAAAAATAATGGATGGAAAACTCCAACACAAGGAGGGAAACTACAACCAAGAAAGAGCAAGAAAGTAGTCTTCCAACAACCCCAAAAGAAGATAGCTACACAAACATAATTCCACCACAAATAACAAAAATAACAGGAAGCAACAATCATTTTCCTTAATATCTCTTAATATCAATGGACTAAATTCACCAATAGAAAGATGCAGACTATCAGACTGGATACATAAACAGGACCCAACATTCTGCTGCATAAAGGAAACGCACCTCTGTGACAAAGACAGACACTACCTCAGAGTAAAAGGATGGAAAACAAACTTCCAAGCAAATGGTCCCAAGAAACAAGCTGGAGTAGTGATTCTAATATCAAATAAAATTGTTTTTCAACCAAAAGTAATCAAAAAAGATAAAAAAGGACACTTCATATTCATCAAAGGAAAAATGTACCAAGAGGAACTCGCAATTCTGAACATCTATGCCCCAAATGCAAGGGCACCCACATACATAAAAGAAACCTTACTAAAGTTTAAAGCATACATTGCACCCTACACAATAATAGTGGGAGATTTCAACACCCTACTCTCAGCTATGGACAGATCATGGAAACAGAAACTAAACCGAGATACAATGAAACTAACAGAAGTTATGAACCAATTGCACTTAACTGACATCAATAGAACATTTCATCCTAAAAGAAAAGAATATACCTTTTACTCAGCACCTCATGGTACCTTCTCCAAAATAGACCATATAATTGGTCACAAAACAGTTCTCAACAGATACAAAAAGATTGAAATAATCCCTTGTACAATATCAGACCACCATGGACTATGACTCATCTTAGACATGGACAAAAACAAAGGAAAGCCCACATACACATGGAAACTGAGCAATGCTCTACTCAATGATAACTTGGTCAAGGAATAAATAAAGAAAGAAATTAAAGACTTTTTAGAATTAAATGAAAACGAGGACACATCATACCAAAATTTGTGGGACTCCATGAAAGCAGTACTAAGAGGAAAAAATCATAGCTCTAAGTGCCCACAAAAAGAAAATGGAAAGAGCATACATTAATAACTTGACAGCAAACCTGAAAGTGTTAGAACAAAAAGAAGCTAATATACCCAAGAGGAGTAGATGGCAGGAAATAATCAAACTCAGGCCTGAAATCAACCAAGCTGAACCAAAAAGAACTATACAAAATATCAACAAAACCAGGAGCTGGTTCTTTGAGAAAATCAACAAGATAGACAAACCCTTAGCCAGACTAACCAAAGGGCGCAGAGACAGTACTCAAATTAATAAAATCAGAACTGAAAAGGGAGACATAACAATAGAAACAGAGGAAATTTAAAAAATCGTCAGATCCTACTACAAAGACCTATACTCAACAAAATTGGAAAATCTGGATGAAATGGACAATTTTCTAGATAGATACCAGGTACCAAAGTTAAACGAGGAGCAGATAAACCATCTAAACAGTCACATAACCCCTAAAGAAATAGAAGCAGTCATTAAAAATATCCCCACCAAAGTCCGTGGCCAGATGGTTTTACTGCAGAATTCTATCAGACCTTCCAGGAAGACCTAATACCAATTCTCTTTATTCCACAGAAAAGAATCAGAAGTAACAATACCCAATTCATTCTGTGAAGCTACAATTATGCTCATACCTAAACTTCACAAAGACCCAACAAAAAAAGAGAACTACAGACTAATCTCACTTATGAATATTGAAGCAAAAAAAAAAACTCAATAATATTCTCACAAACTGAATCCAAGAACATATCAAAACAATCATCCATCATGATCAAGTAGGCTTTATCCCAGGAATGCAGGGATGGTTCAATATTTGGAAATCCATCAATGTAATCAACTACATAAATAAATCCAAAGAAAAAATCCACATGATCATCTCACTAGATGCTGAGAAAGCATTTGACAAAATTCAACATTCCTTCATGTTAAAAGTCTTGGAAAGATCAGGAATTCAAGGTCCATACCTAAACATATTAAAAGCAATATACAGCAAGCCAGTAGCCAACATCAAACTAAATGGAGAGAAACTTGAAGCAATCCCACTAAAATCAGGAACTAAACAAGGCTGCCCACTCTCAACCTACTTATTCAATAGAGTACTGGAAGTCCTAGCTAGAGCGATTAGACAACAAAAGGAAGTCAATGGGATACAAATAGGAAAGGAAGAAGTCAAAATTTCACTATTTGCAGATGATATGATAGTATACTTCAGTGGCCCTAAAATTTTCATCAGAGAACTCCTAAATATAAAATATAAAATATCTTGGAGTGAATCTAACTAAACAAGTGAAAGATCTGTATGACAAGAACTTCAAGTCTCTGAAGAAAAAAATAGAAGATCTCAGAAGATGGAAAGATCTTCCATGCTCCTGGATTGGCAAGATTAATTTAGTAAAAATGGCCATCTAGCCAAAAGCAATCTATAGATTCAATGCAATCCCCATCAAAATTCCAAATCGATTCTTCATAGAGATAGAAAGAGCAATTTGCAAATTTATTTGGAATAATAAAAAACCCAGGATACTGAGAACTATTCTCAACAATAAAAGGACTTCTGGGGGAATCACTGTCTCTGACCTCAAACTGTACTACAGGGCAATAATAATAAAAACTGCATGGTATTGATACAGAGACAGGCAGGAAGATCAATGGAATAGAATTGAAGATCCAGAAATGAGACCACACACCTATAATCATTTGATCTTTGACAAAGGTGCTAAAACTATCCAGTGGACAAAGGACAGCATTTTCAGCAAATGGTGCTGATTCAACTGGAGGTCACCATGTAGAAGGATGCAAATCAATCCATTCTTATCTCCTTGTACAAAGCTCAAATCCAAGTGGATAAAAGACCTTCACTTAAAACCAGATACACTGAAACTAATAGAAGAGAAGGTGGGGAAGACACTCGAATACCTAGGCACAGGGGAAAAGTTCCTGAACAAAACACCAATGGCTTATGCTCTAAGATCAAGAATTGACAAATGGGACCTCATAAAATTTCAAAGCTTCTGTAAGGCAAAGGACACTGTCAATAAGACAAAATGGCATCCGTCAGATTGGGAAAAGATCATTACCAATCCTACAGCTGATAGAGGGCTAATATCCAAGATATACTCAGGTAATAGTAGATGCTGGGGAGGATGCAGAGAAAGAAGAACACTCCTCCATTGTTGGTGGGAATGCAAGCTGGTACAACCACTCTGGAAATCAGTCTGGCGGTTCCTCAGAAAACTGGACATACCATGATCTGAGGATCCAGCTATACCACTCCTGGGCATATACCCAGAAGATGCTCCAACATATAACAAGGACATATGCTCCACTATGTTCATAGCAGCCTTATTTATAATAGCCAGAAGCTGGAAAGAACCCATATGTCCCTCAACAGAGGAATGGATACAAAAAATGTGGTACATTTACACAATGGAGTATTACTCAGCTATTAAAAATAATGAATTTGAGAAATTTTTAGGTAAATGGATGGATCTAGAAATTATTATGAGAGTGAGTTAACCCAAACACAAAAGAACACACATGGTATTTACTCACTGATAAGCAGATGTTAGGCCAAAAGCTTGGAATAGCAAAGACTCAACCCACAGACCACATGAAGCTCATGAAGAAGGATGACCAAGAGGGTAATGCCTCAGTTCTACTTAGAACGAGTGAAAAAAATACTCAAGGGAGCAAATATGGAAACAAAACATGGGACAGAAACTGAAGGAGGGGCCATCTGGAGACCATTCCACCTGGGTATTCATCCCATGTACAGTCACCTAAGCCAGACACTGATATGGATGGCTGGAAGTGCATGCTGTCAAGAACATGATATAGCTGTCTCCTTAGAGGTCTGCCAGAGACTGACACATTCAGAGGACGATGCTCACAGCTAACCACTGATCTGATCAAGGGTTTCCCAATGGAGAAATTAGAGAGAAGACTGGAGGAGCAGAAAGGGTTTGTGACCCCAGAAGAAAAGCAACAATACCAAACAACCAGAGCCTGCCCCCCCCCCCCAGGTTCTAAACCACCAGCCTGGGAGCACATAGGGAGGGACCCATGACTCCAGCAGTATATGAAGGAGAGGATGGACTTGTCAGGCATAGGTGGGAGAGAAGATTCTTGGTCCCATGAAAAACGAACACAGAGTGGGGGGTGGGGGAATGTGATGGTGGGGAGTGGGTAGTGGGGGGGGGATTGGTAGGGGCACAGCCTCATAGAAGCATGAGGAGGGGGGATGGGATAGGAGGTTTCTGGGTGGTGGGAGGAAGTGGGGTAAGGGGATAAAATCTGAAATGTTAATATAATACCCAAATTTTAAAAAGATGAAAAAAAAAAAGAAAAAAGAAAGAAAAAGAAAAGAAAAAAAGGAGATTTAATAACACATATGGAAGGACTTAGAAATTTAGGAGGCAGTTTATGTTAATGGAAACAGCATCATAGAAACTGGAAAATCACACCCTCACAGAAGCACAAAGAGGGGAGATGAAATAAGGGGTTCCTGGGTGGTTGGGGGAATGGGATAAGGGAATAAAATTTAAAATGTAAATATTATAACCAATTTAAAAAGGGGGAAAAAGAAAAGTTGTTAGAACCAACATCTTTAATAAAATGTCAGCCTTCTAAAAAATTATCTCGATACTAAAACTTGTTTTGAGAATTGTATATTGCAGAATATACAGCCTTGGTGTATCTACTCATCAAACAAACTGAGCAGACCTGCTCCAACCTCTGATGTCCTGAAATTCCATGTGGATGCAGTGAAGACACAGCATCAGAGGCTTATCAACTTACTCTTCCCCCCACCCCTCTTCTAATACCTCAATGCCCTTAATCAGCTTGAAGAAGTTAATGAAGGGTCAGCGCCCCTATTCCCTGGGCTTGGGGACTAAGGTGGTTAATATTGGGCTGTCTTTCTAGGGAAAAGTAGTGGTTTTGTTGGAACAGGGAGGATTACCTAGGATTTATTGCATAGCCATAACCTATTGGTAGAAATCTGTATAATTATTGTCAAGATGAAGTTATAATTTCTTAAATGGTACAAAATTAGCTTTGATTTCAAATTTAAGGTTTTCATTGGTACAAGCCTCTTATTAATATAAAAGTGAGATGAATATTGATACTCTCATGGGCATTGTGCCTGTATACCACATCTAGGAATACAAGGCTTAGACCTAGTCCTTTAACTTTTTTAACTGATTTGAGATGATTAGCCTGTGAGTTGAGGGTCTATAGCAAATTCATGGCTTTGTGTTTATTGTTAGAGTGTTTTCTATATTTTATTTAGAAATAGCTGAGAGGAGTTAACAGACAACAGTCTAGATTACCTTACATGAATAGTTAGTTTTCAAAATGTCAGAAGTCCATAAAATTAACGTTACAAACATTTCTGTATTAATGTTCATTTTGATTAGAGACCTGTCTGCTCCTGACAGCTTCCTGTCTTGGATTTTAAGAAGAAATTGAGCATCTTTGGAGTTACTCCAGCTGTGGGGAGACAGTCACTAGGCAAAAATTGCCTCTTTCCATCTACAGACAAATTATTGTCCAGAAAAGGACACACTTGCAGAATAGTCGACTGATTATATCTGCCTAGACAGAGTAATCAGCCCTAAATAATTCTGCATCACTAAGGTCTGTCAGATGATCCTGGGCCAGAAGGCTGAAGATTTGATTCTCTAATAATGTTCTGTAATATAGGGACTGTCCAGGTGTTCAGAGGTCTCTATAAATTGGCTAAGTTTTAGAAGCTATGCTTTGTGCTTCCCATAATTTCAGTTAACTCAGTCATTCTGGATTTGTGACATGGTTGAATACCTATAGTCTCATAGCCAATCCTGGCTATTTACTTTGAGAAAAAAAAAAAAGATCTGAGTGGATGGTTTTCAGCTGACATTCACTCTAAAGCCAAGAAAAAAAGCCAGGTTCAAAACTAAGTGTTTTAGTTAGGAGAGATGACAGAGGTTCTGGTTAGTCAGCAAAATGATGGACTGGGTATTAGGACTATCTTGTACCTCACTGGTACTAATAGGCCTAATTATGCTCTAATTGCATTTTGAGAGAAAAGTTTTATTTTAACAGGAAGGGTGATATGTAGGAGGAGCTAACGGGAAGGAGTACAGAGAGGAAGAGAAGGAGTAAGGAGAGGAGGAGAAGAAGGAGAGGAGAAGCTAGGTGATGAGAGAGAGAAAGAAAGAGAAAGAGAGGGGGGGAGGGTCATGGAGGCAGATGTTCACGTGTCTCCACCAGTCAAAGATAGTTTATGTATCTAGGTTGGGTATTGGGTTACACTGCTGACTGAGCATTACCAAACTTATAAAACCTTTGATTAACATTTTTTTTAAAAAATTGTATAAAAGCAAAAATGAAAAGGGAGCATGGGATAGGGGTTTTATAGGGATGGGAAATGGGGAAGGGGATGGCATCTTAAATGTAAATTAAATATCCAATAAAAAATAAAACATAATAATTATGGGCTAGGTGACAAAACTATGTGTAACACTAAAATGCATAACATTGCTAGATCTCTACAACTTTGTAAAATTTACTAAATAATTTTATGATTCTGATAACATGTCTTGCGTAGTACATTTTAATCAGTCATTTTATCATGTAGTACTTAGAAAATTTAATAAGTAGCTGATTGTGGGTCTGTGGTGTCAGTGTGTGGTTGTGGGTCCTGTTGGGCTGTGTTGTGATTCCCGTGTATCTGTCACAGCTCAGGGAGGCAGAAGCATGGGAATTTGACTGAGTTTCCTCTATGTGGCCCCAGGCGGACACTAAGCTGTGGGGCTCCACCCAGGACATGGGGAGATCTTAGTCTGAAGTACTATGGGAGCAGAGCTCTTTAGTGGTAGTGTCTTGGTTGGGTCACTGGTTCAGCTCGGCTAGCTTGTTTGAGTTGGTGGAGGGAACATAGAGAACTCTTCTAGGTGGTCAAAGACCTTCTCCATGGTTCCCCAAGGCAAGGCACCAAAGACAGTAGGAAGTCCATGGTTTTAAAAGGTTTGTTGTCAAGTTGGAAAGTGGATAAAGCTGTAACTCCTCCGTACCCCCAGGGCGGCCCTTTGGTTAAATACCATTTGTAATGGTATTTAAAGGAGGAGGGTCTGGGAAGGGATGCTTAATTGACTATGCCCTCTGGTCTTTAGGTATCTCATTAATATGGAGATCTCTTGAGGCTCTGAGGCCTGTAGTCACCCCCTCTACCTGTGCTAGGTGACACAAACCTCTCTTTGGGAGGCTCTGTAGGGGCATTGCCCTATGTGACTGAAAGGATCAATGGAGGTCTTCAGCTGCTTGTCAGGAGACTGGAGTCTGGGAGTGTGGCAAAATGTATGAAGTCCCTTGCAGGGTGGGTTTCCGGACATCTCTCTCCAGTGCTCCACCAGGACCCAAGCTATCCTTGCACGGTCCCACAGCTAATACTTTTAAAAATCATTTTATTGCTAAATATTTATGTATTCTCAAGAATAACACATACTTATTATTTTCAATGCACTTGCTTTGATGAGGCACTAACAATTGTACCAGAAAGGTTTGACAAAGTAATTCACAGCACTAAAGCAATATGGCTTATTAATCTAGAGTTTACTGCAGAAAAAGCATTAAGTTTAGGTAGTACATCATAGCTAAAGTTTAGCTTATGCTAAGTACAGTTCAAAAGAGAAAGGACACTAGTACCTATTTTCTTCCTTTAGTCATATTTATAGCAAGCAGAGTCTCAGCTAGGGCTTCTCATGGACTGCTGTTGCCATAGGCTATTTTCTTACTATCTAACTAGCTCTAATATCAGAGCCCTTTGGAGGTGATTCTGTGGGCAAACATGAAGGACTGTCTTTCAAAAACAAGTGTAAACAATTGTTATGGAGTGACTAACTGATGCTGATGATTTGGTACGAACAGTTCTCAAGCTCCCCTTGGACTTATGCTTTAAAACCAACAGTGTCAATCAATATATTTCACATATTTCATGCTTTAGCCATTGGTCAGTATTGAGCAGTTACATTTCTTATTTTAGCAGTACATCTGGACTATTTCAACTCTGCTGGAATGAACATTCATATCATAATTGACAGAACAAATACAAGGGTAATGTTATTCAAGATATTTAATTTTATTTTTTAAAAATAGTTTATTTTATTTACTTGAATTCTCAAAGTTGTCCCACTCCTCAATCTCCTCTCTGCAAACCCCTCATCCCATCCCACCCACCTTTGCCTCTATGATGGTGCTCCCCACCCACCCACCAATTCCTGCCATACCCCTTGAGCATCCCCTTACCCTTATGTTAGAGCAACAAGCCTCTACAGGCCCAAGGATCCCCCTCCTATTAATGCCATATAAGGCCATTCTCTACTACATATATAGCTGGAACCATGGATCCCTCCATGTGTATTCTTTGATGGGTGGTTTAGTCCTGGGAGCCCCAGCAGGTGGGAGTATTCTGGTTAATTGATATTATTATTTTTTTCTATGGATTTGCAGTCCCTTTCAGCTCCTTTAGTCCTTCCACTAACTCTTCCATTGGGGTCCCTGGGCTCCATCCAATGGCTTGGTTATAAGTATCTGCATCTGTCTTACTCGGATGCTGGAAGAGCTTCTCAGAGGACAGCCACACTAGGCTCCTTCCTATGAGTACTTTTTAGCATCAGCAATAATGTCCTGGTTTGGAGTCTGTAAATGGGATGGATTCCAAGGTAGGACACTCTTTGGTTAGCCTCTCCTTCAGTCTATGTTCTAATTTTTGTCCCTGTCTTTCCTTTAGACAGGAACAATTCTGGATTAAAAATTTTAAGATGAGTGGGTGGCCTACCCCTCAACAGGGGGCCATGTCTATCTACTGAAGGTGGTCTCTTCTGGCCTATCCCCCTTCTAATAAATATTTCAGGTAATATCCTTTTTTGGGTCATGAGAACCTTTCTTCCATGGAGTCTGGGAATTTTTGGTGGTTCCCTCATTCCCTAGCCCCGACTTGCTACATATTTCTATTCATTCTTCTGACCCTCTGAACTTTTTCCTGTCCCTTTCAATATCTGATCTTGCCCTCATTTTTTTAACCTCCTCCTTCTCCTTCCCTCCCAGGTCCCTTCCTCCCTCTATGTCCATGATTAGTTTGTTCCTCCTTCTAAGAGGATTTGAAGCAACCACACTTTGGCCTTCTTTTTTGTTAAGCTTCATATGATCTGTGAGTTATATCTTAAATATTCTCAGCTTTTGATTAATATACAATTATCAGTGATACCATGTGTGTCATTTTGGGTCTGGGTTAACTCACTCAGGATGATAATTTCTAGTTCCATCTATTTGTCTGTAAATTTCATGAAGTCATTGTTTTCAATAGCTGAGTAGCACTCCACTGTGTAAATGTACCATGATTTCTGTTTTCAGTCTTCTATTGAGGGATAACTCATCTGTGTAGAAGCTGTTTCCAGCTTCTGGGTTTTACAAATAAAGCCACTATGAATATAGTGGAGCATGTGTCCTTGTTATATGTTGGAGCATCTTTTCAGAATATGAACGGTAGTGGTATAGTTGGGTCGTCAGGAAGAACTATTTCCAGTTTTCTGAGTAATTGCCAGACTGATTTCCACAGTGGTTGTACAAGCTTACAATCTCACCAGCAATGGAGGAGTGCTCCTCTTTCTCCACATCCTCTCCAACATGTGCTGTCACCTGAATTTTTGATCTTAGCCACTCTGATTGGTGTGAGGTGGAATCTCAGTATCATTTTGATTTGCATTTCTCTTATGACTATGGATGTTAAACATTTCTTTAGGTGCTTCTTGGCCATTTGAGATTCCTCAGCTGAAGATTTTCTGTTTAGCTCTGTACCCCATTTTTAAAATGGTTCATTTGGTTTTCTGGAGTCTAACTTCTTCAGTTCTTTGTATATTTTGGATATTAGCCCTCTATCAGGTGTTTATCTTTTCCTAATCTATAGGTTGCTGTTTTGTCCTATCAACAGTGTCCTTTGATTTCAGAAGCTTTTCAGTTTTATGAGGTCTCATTTGTCAATTGTTGATCTTAGAGCCTGAGCTATTGGTGTTCTGTTCAGGAAATTTTTCCTTGTAATGATGTATTTGAGGTTCTTTCCCAGTTTCTCTTCTATTAGATTCAGTATAACTGGTTTTATGTGGACGTCCTTGATCCACCTAGAATTAAGTTTTGTACAATAAGATGAAAATGGATCAATCTGCATTCTTCTATATGCTGACCTCCAGTTGAACCAGCAATATTTGTTGAAAATGCTTTCCTTTTTCCACTGAATGGCTTTGGCTTCTTTGTCAAAGATCAAGTGACCATAGGTGTGTGGGTTCATTTTTGTGTCTTCAATTCAATTCCATTGATCAATCTGTCTGTCTCTGTACCAATGCCATGCAGTTTTTATTATTATTGCTCTGTAGTACAGCTTGAGATCAGGGATGGTGATTCCCCCAGAAGTTCTTTTATTGTTGAGAATTGTTAACTCTACTGTTGGTGATTTTTTTCCCACATGAAGTTGAGAATTGCTCTTTCTTTCTCTGTTAAGAATTGTGTTGGAATTTTGACAGGTATTGCATTGTATCTGTATATTGCTTTTGGTAAGATGGTCATTTTTACTATATTAATCCTGCCAATCCATGAGCATGGGGGATCTTTCCATCTTCTGAGAATTAAATCTTTGATTTAATTCTTCGGAAACTTGTAGTTCTTGTCATACAGATCTTTCACTTGCTTGGTTAGATTCACTCCAAGATATTTTATTTTATTTGTGACTATTGTGAAGAGTAGTTTCCCTAATTTCTTTCTCAGCCTGTTTATCCTTTGAGTAGAGGAAGGATACTGATTCATTTGAGTTAATTTTATATCCAGTCACTTTGCAGAAGTTGTTTATCAGGTTTAAGAGTTCTCTGATGGAATTTGGGGCCACTTAAGTATACTATCATATCATCTGCAAATAGTGATATTTTAACTTCTTCCTTTCCTATTTGTTTACTTTTCACCTTTTGTTGTCTAATTGCTGTGGTTAGAAGTTCTAGTCCAGTATTGAATAAATATGGAGAGAGTTGACAGCCTTGTCTTGTCCCTAATTTTAGTGGGATTGCTTCAAGTTTCTCTCCATTTAACTTGATTCTAGCTATTGGTTTGTTGTATATTGCTTTTATTTTATGTTTGTGATTTGATTTCAAGATTTTTCTAAGATTTTTAACATAAAGGGGTGTTGTATTTTTCAAAGGCCTTTCAACATCTAATGAGATTACCATGTTTTTTTTTTTTTTTTTTTTTTGAGTTCACTTATATAGTGGACTATGTTGTTGGATTTCTATATCTTGAACCATCCCTGCATACCTGGGATAAAATATACTTGATCATGATGAATTAGCATTTTGATGTGTTCTTGGATTCAGTTTGTGAGAATTTTATTGGGTATATATGCATCGTTATTCACAGGGGAAATTGGTCTGAAGTTCTCTTTCTTTGATGGGTCTCTGTGTAGTTTAGGTATCAGCATAACTGTGGTTCATAGAAAAAAATTATGTAGTGTTCTTTCTGTTTCTATTTTGTGAAATAGTTTGAAAAGTATTGCTATTAGATCTTCTTTGAATGTTTGATAGAATTCTGCACTAAAATTTTTGGCTCTGGGCATTTTATTTTGGGAGACTTTTAAGCACTCCTATTTTCTTAGGAGTTATGTGATGTTTTAGATGGTTTATCTGATGCTGATTTAATTTTGGTATGTGATAACTTTCTAAAAAAATCATCCATTTTCTACTAGATATTCCAGTTCTATTGAGTATAGGTTTTTGTAGTAGGATCTGATGATTTTTTTGAATTTCCTCCATTTCTGATTTTGTTAATTTGGATACTGTGTCTTCTTAATTTGGCTAAAGGTTTATCTATCTTATTGAATTTCTCAAAGAACCAGCTTCTAGTGTTGTTTATTCTTTGTATTGTTCACTTTGTTTCTACTTTGTTGATTTCAGCCCTGAGTTTGATTATTTTCTCCTGTCTACTCCTCTTTGGTGTATTTGCTTCTTTTTGTTCTAGAGATTTCAGATATGCTGTCAAGCTGATAATGTAGTATCTTTCAAATTTCTTTGTGAAGGCACTCATTGTTCTGATGTTTCCTCTTAGCACTGCTTTCATTGTGTCCCATAAATTTGGGTATGATGTACCTTCATTTTCATTAAATTCTAGAAAATCTTTAATTTCTTTATTGCTTATCTGACCAAGTTATTACTGAGTAGAGAGTTGCTCAGATTCCATGGGTATGTGGGATTTCTGTTGTTTTTGTTGTCATTGAAAACCAGCCTTAGTTCATGATAGAATGCATGGAATTAATTTGATCTTCTTGTATCTGTTGAGGCTTGTTTTGTGACCGATTATATGGTCAATTTTGGAGAAGGTACCATGGGGATCTTAGAAGAATATATATATGTATATATGTATATATATATACATATATATGTATATATAAACATATATATATATATATATATATATATATATATATATATATGATATAATGTTCTAAAGATATCTGTTAAATCCATTTGGTTCTTACCTTCTGTTAGTTTCACTGTGTCTCTGTTTAGTTTCTGTTTCTATGATCTGTCCATTTGTGAGAGTGAGGTGTTGATATCTACCACTATTATTGTGTGAGGTGAAATGTGTTCTTTGACCTTTAGTAATATTTCTTTTACAAAAGTGTGTGCCCTTGCGTTTGGGGCATAGATCTTCAGAATTGAGTGTGCATCTTGTTGGATTTTCCCTTTTATGTGTACAAAGTGTCATTCCTCATCTTCTTTGATAACTTTTGTTTGAAATCTATTTTATTCAATATTACAGCTTATTTCTTGGGACCATTTTCTTGGAAAAATTTTCCAGTCATTTACTGTGAGGTGGTCTCTTTCTTTGTCACTGAGGCAGGTTTCTTGTATGAAGCAAAATACTGGGCCCTGTTTACTTATCCAGTCTGTTAGCCTATGCCTTTTTATTGGGAAACTGAGTCCATTGATGCTGAGATATATTAAATACTAATGATTGTTGGTTCCTATTATTTTTGTTGTTAGAGCTATTATTATTTTTGTGTGGTTCTCTTGAGTTTGTTTGAAGATTAATTTCTTGTATTTTCTTGGATGTAGTTTCTTTCCTGTTAAAGTTTTCCTTCTATTATCATCTGTATGGCTGGATTGGTGGAAAGATATTGCTTAAATTTTGTTTTTTATCTTGGAATATCTTGGCTTCTCCATCTATGGTAATTGAGAGTTTTGCTAGGTATAGGATTTTGGACTGGCATTTTTGTTTTCTTAGGGTCTGTATAAGCCCAAGGTCTTCTGGCTTTGAGAGTCTCTGTTGAAAAGTCTGGTGTAAATCTGATAGGTCTGCTTTTATATGTTACTTGACCTTTTCTCCTTACTGCTTTCAATATTTTTCTTTGTTCTTTGCATTTGATGTTTTGATTAATATATAATGGGAGAAATTTCCTTTGTGGTCAAATCTATTTAGAGTTCTGTAGGCTTCTTTTTTGTTTATGGGCATCTCTATCTTCAAGTTAGGGAAGTTTTCTTTTATGATTTTGTTGATGTTTTCAGACCCTTTGAATTAGGAATCTTCACTCTCTTCTGTACCTATTATTCTTAGGTTTGGTCTTTTATTTTATCCTGAATTTACTGAATGTTTGATGTTAGGACATTTTTTCACTTTGTATTTTCTTTGACTGCTGTGTCAGTATTTATGGTATCTTCTACACCTGAGATTTTCTCTTCTATCTCTTGCATGCTGTTAGTTATGTTTGCATCTATGATTCCAGATCTCTTTCCTAGGATTTCCATCTCCAGGGTTTTTTCCTTTTGTGTTTTATTTATTGTTTATATTTGGATTTTTAGATCCTGTATGGTTTTGCTCAATTCCTTCATCTGTTTGATAATGTTTTCCTGTATTTCTTTAAGAGATTTATGTGTTCCCCCTTTAAGGGCTTCTATCTGTTTACCTGTGTTCTCCTGTTTTTCTTCAAGGGATTTATTTATCTTTTCCTTAAGGCATGCTACCATCTTCATGAGATGAGATTTTGGACCAGAAGTTTGCTTTTCTGGTGTGTTAGGGTATACAGAGCTTGCTGTCATTGAACAACTGGGTTCTGATGTTGCCAAATGGCATTGGTTTCTGATGCTTATGTACTTGTGCTTGCCTCTCACCATCTGGTTATCTTTGGTTTTAACTGGCCTTCATGTTTCTTACTGGAGCCTGTCCCACCTTTAATCCTAGTTATGTTGGACTTCCTTTGGTCAGGCTGTCCCTTGGTATGTTAATTGGAAGCGAGAAGTATATTTCTTGAAAAAAAAAGTATCTATCAATAATTTCTTAAGCAAAGTAACATTTAATTTTCTAAAACAAATGAAATATTATTGAGAAAAAAGCCTGTTAGATATACAGGCTTATATAATGTAAAATTGAATTTTTTCCTTCTACTGCTTAATATACTCTGCCTTTTCATCACATATATTGGCTTTATGACCACATTATATGTTATATTATTGAAGTTTACTCCAAAAAGCTTTCTTTGTTATGGAAGTTAGATTCTTGTATATTCTAAGTTTATTCTGTTGTGATATATTTCTTACATAACAGTATATGTACAAAGTATTGCTTCTCATAGATAAGTACATGACAAAGGGACATTTGTTTTTATAATCCTTTAGGATAATTTTAAATACTCTTTAATATTATTCTGTAACTTCACACACACACACACACACACACACACACACACACAAAACAATTCCACAAATGATACTTTGTACAATGTGAATATCTACTAATGGATTTTTGCAGTCTGTTCTGGTAAGATGCATTGATAAGTCTGAAAATTTTGAGGATCTTCTGCCTACATGCCATTTTGAATTAGGAAATTTTTGGTTCAATGACACTTCAATTTATAATACGAAACTATTTTCATGAACAACATCATTGTTCTCATCAGAGAACTCTTCAAGTATCAAGATGCACTCAAGTTTTTAAAAGCATTTGCAAGATTTCCAAAGTTTAGATTTTTGCATGAAATCTCATTTTTCCTATTGGCTATAGATATTATTAGCTGTTTTGCTTGAAGTGGAAGGATTCCTTTGATCATGTTGAGAAGAAATTTCTAAGTACCCAAGCCTGAATGACAATTACCTATTTCGTAGTGCTTCTTTCATTTAAAATAATACTTTCCCCTGCCACCCTGACAAAATGCTCAAACTCTAGTTCACCAGCATCTGCATAAATGTTTTTTGTTGGATAACCACTCTATGTCAGTATAAAGTGTGGTGATTCATATTTTCCATTTCAACACAGAATATTCTAAAACATATTTAATTAAGATTTTTAATTAAGATTTTATTGTTTTTCCAAGGACACTATAAAGTAAAACTATCATGTCAGTGTCTTTGTGTGTGTGTGTGTGTGTGTGTGTGTGTGTGTGTGTGTGTGTATTTGTGTATCATTGGAGAGGAAACCTGGGGCTGCACAGATTCTAGCATCATGTTTTTCCTTCTAATCAATGTGTTGAGACAGAAACAAATGCCTATTCAGCCAAGATGGCAATGACTCAGCAGAATATAATTTTACCAGTCTACCTTCATGATACTAATTACAAAAAACATAAGTAAGGGGTCAATTACAGGACTATGGATGACTTGAAAACATCCATGTCACGTCACCTCAAAATCTCACCCCATCATAGATGGTGACCCCATAGAAACAATAGTATGCTTCTGATTTTCACTCATCTCTTCCCTGTCTTGCAAGATCACTTGCACATGGGAAAGGAAATACTAATTGGAATCCCATGTGACAGTCTTCTGACTCTTCCTAGGAAATATCAATATGTCATTACAATTGTCATAAACCTGGCTACCATTATAGCTCTGTTGCCAAGGCTCTGGCACAAAGTCCATGAGGGCCTCTTGTTATTCCCAGAGGGAAAAAAGGATCTATATGACATTTCATCCAGAAATTATTAAATTTATGTCAGGAGAGTAGGTTCAGAGAATACTGAGGTACTATGATAAGTTTCATACTATGAAATTGAGTTCAACATAGCATAGAACTGCTTAAGGATTGCTGTTAAGTCACAGCACAGACAGGGAGTCTGTCCCAGGGAGAGCTGGGACATGTGGCCTGATCTATTCAGGCTGTGAAATTTGACCTAAAAGTACAAGCCTATTTTCTAACAACTATTATTCCCTTTACAATGTCAATGCCAATGCTAGCCTAGTGGAAAACACAATTTATATATAATTCAGCATTCAAAAGACATGGAAATATGCTTTGGATTCAGATGATCATGTTTTGATACCACAGGCCCAAGTGGAGAAGCCAAAAGCCTAATTCTGAAGACATGCACTGAAGTTTTTTGTGGTCATTTTTTCTTCCTTTCTCTGTCTCTGTCTCCATTTCTTTATCTCTATCTCTACTTCTTTACCTTTTATGCCTTTTATTGAAAATTTCTTTTTTTTCATAATATATCCTAATTGTGCTTTCTCTCTTTCTTGACTTCTCCCAGATTCTCTCCACCTTTTCTCCCTTCTGAATCCATATTCTTTCTCTCTTGTTAGAAAACAAGAAAGCTTTTAAGAGGTGATTATAAAATAAATAATAAAATATAATAAGATAAAAAGTAAGAAATCACAATAGTGCCACAAAACAGAAAAGTCCATATTATAAATATTTAAGCATAATAACAAATGATAAAATAAAATCATAGCACTTGTGAAGGTATGATATCAGGATTGAGAATTCTATATCCTCAGCTACATAGAAGGTTTGAAGTCATCCTGGGCTACATAATACCTTGTCTCAAAAGGTAAACAGTAGAAAACAAAAATAGACTTTATCTGAGATGCATAGTAGTGTGGCTATGGAACCTGAAGTGGACACCTCCTATTGCCCAGCAGGACCCTCAGTGGAGGAATAAGGACACCAACTCAACCAAAAAACCTTAGACCCAAAATGTTTCCTGCGTACAATGTATGAAAGGACAAATATAGAGTAGAGACAGGGAATGAATGGCCAACCAATGACTGGCCAGACTTGAGACTCATTCCATGGAGAAGCACCAATCACTAACACTATTAATGATATTCTGTCATGCTTGTAGACAGGAGCCTAGAAGAAATTTGCTCTGAGAGTCTTCACCCAGCAGCTGAATGGAACATGCAGAGACGGGTCTTGGTGACTCTTATGGAAAATTTGGGGGAAGGATTTAAGGCCCTGAAGGGAAAGGGACTCCATAGGATGACCAACAGAATCAACTAACTTGGACCACCAACCAAAGAGCTTACACAGTCTGGACTATAGCCCCCTGCACATATATACCATATGTGTAGCTCAGTGTCCATATGGGTCCCCAAATAAATGGAGAGGGGGCTACATCTAAAACTGTTTCCTGTCTGTGGATACTCTTCCCCAATCGGGCTGCCTTGTCTGGCCTCAGTAGGAAAGGATGCACCTAACCCTGCAGAGATTTGATTCATGGAGGTGGGGGGGATACACGGGGGGGCACACCTTCTCAGAGAAGAAGGGGAGGGGTGATGGTGTGGGGGAGACTGTGAGCGGGGAGACCTGGAGGGAGCAGCCATTGGGCTGCAAAATGAATAAATAAATTAATTAATGGAGAAAAAGTAGAAATAAGGAATTATTTGATTATTTATTTAAATTAGAACTTTAAACTTCCCCATAAATGTACTAAAATTTTAGCAGAATGTGTGTGTGTGTGTGTGTGTGTGTGTATGTGCATGTGTGTGTTTGTGAAATCAGTGCAGCTGACTGAGACAGACACAGATACTTACACTCAACCAATGGACAGAAGTAGGGGACCCTATGATTGAATTTGGGGAAAGCTGGAAAACATTGAGGAGAAGAGTGACCCCATAGGAACACCAGCAGCCTCAACTAACCTGGACCCCAAGATGTCTCAGACACTGAGCTACCAACTAGGCAGCAAATACTAGCTGGTACTTGTTGGGAGCCAACTTCTAGCAGAAAGCAGTTATCAGCTTTGCAGCCACCTCGAGCCATATACCCTGACAAGAGATTTGTTTTTCAACAGCCTACAACAGCTGAGCACTATCTGATGAATATCTTGTTTATCCCACATATCTTGTTTTGCTGTTTAGTGCCCATAGCTGCAAGGTGCACGTGTTATCCATGCCATACACGCCTATAAGTCACATGTGGTATCCACACCTGCAAGGCACATGGTATCAACACCTACAAGGCATGTGGCAAAAGTGTATAAATAAGCTGGACTTCCCTTCAATGAGAGACAATAAAGGAGACTTGAGACCTGATCAGAACCTCTGTCTTGTCTCCATTCTTCATGTCTCTTCCCATTTATCCCCACTCTCTCTATTGCTAGACCCTGACCAGCAGACCGGAGCAGCAGAGCATTCTGGGAGAGTTATTGAGGCCCCAACATATACACAGCAGAGGACTACCTGGTCTGGCCTCAGTGAGAGAAGATACACCTAACCCTGGAAAGACTTGAGGCCCCAGGAAGACGAGTGAGGTATGGTGTGGTAGGGTGTGGTGTGGTGTGGTGGGGTGGGGTGTGGGCACTCTTTTGGAGACAGGTGATGGTGGGGGGAAGAGGAATGGAATGAAAAACAGGAAGGCAAACCAGGATGGAGATAACAACTGGACAGTAAAAATGATTAATGATAATTAAAAAAAAATAAGACTAAAAAAGTTAAACAGAATTACAGGATAAAAGAACTGAAGTGGTAGTGTTTGCTAAAGCATACAGATGATGTTAATCAATTTCACTTCTTCTGTATATACTTCTAGTGCCACTTACAGTTTTACTCAAATCATTGGTGGGGAAAAAAACCACTACAATCATTATTGACAGATTTATGTTGTGGCTCTAATTTAGGCTTGTTTCCTATGGTTGCATACTTAGGGTAGGCTTTACATTTCTTTTCGACATTATTCCTTTGACTTTGCATCAGTGAAATAATTACTTCCTTAGTGGTAAACCATTTGCAGACATGTGTTAGTTTTGAAGAAAATTAAAGTTCCTAAATATATCAAAGGGTAGAAATAAAGATCTCCAGAGAGTAGAGAGGAAGAGGAGGACTATAGAGAATGAATATATGATGTTGGTTATGTGTGGAGTTGGGGGTGGATCTGAGAAAAGTTGGGTGGAGGAGGATGAACAGTCACAATACATTATATGGAATTCTCAAATTTCATACTCAGTTTTTTTATTATACAAAACAATATAGAATGCTGTATAAAATCTATGAAATCCAATGAGTATTTTCTTTGTCATTTTTAAATAAATACCAGTTGTACTGGAGTAATCTAGAGATTACTATGGATATAATATGTGACAAACAAAGAGCCATGTAGTTTGGAAACATACAGAATAACTGAAAATTCAACCATGTTAAGAATTTCATGCTAACCAAGGGACAGTTTTTACGACTTAAAAGCAAAATGTTGACATGGCAAACTGAAGGGGAGTCACTCAGTTCCTAATGTAGTCAAGAAGAAGCCAAGAAGATGATGTAGCAGAATTTATAAACAAATATAAAGTTGTTCAAATATATAAGTTCAAGGATCTCTGAATATTAATTTCTTTGGGCAGCCATAACAAGTCATACAATGAACTGTGTGATTTTTAAAGCCACAGAAGCTTATCTTCTCATGTTTTAGAAATGAGAAAACCAAACTCAAGGAGTCAGAGTCTCAGTTATCCTCAACAGACATCTGTTTGAAAAACAGCAGCAGGAAACACTGTCTCTTAGTAAGAAACCCTTGAACTAATGCTGCATATAATTTTCCTATCTCAGCTAGTACTCTAAATGAGCAAATAAATTACTGTCTCTTCCAGAAGTGTTTGTAACTAGCCTTCAATTATTTTCATTACTCAAACACTTGACAAATGGTTCCAAAATTTGCTTCCACAGTAATCACCTGAACATGTTTTAACAGTACAAAATACTGAGCAATCAAATTTGAAAAAAATATTCATTAGACTCTAAATAAATGTAGTTTCTAAAGGTTAAATAAAACAGGACATCTTCAAGACTCTTATAATATATTAATTAATATACTGAAAATCAGTTGACTCAGTGGTTTACTGAGTACAAATTTTACATCATTTGCCATGAATAGTTCATAGGAAAATGAACGTATTAAAAAATTGTAGGGATGGAGAGATGGCTCAGTGGTGAAGAGCACTGACTTCCAGAGGTCCTGAGTTCAATTCCCAACAACCACATGGTTGCTCAAAACCATATGTAATGGCATCTGATGCCCTCTTCTGGTGTGTTCAAAGACAGTGACAGTGTATTCCTATACATAAAATAAACATTTAAAAAAAGGCTGGAGAGATAGATCAGCAGTTAAGAACACTGACTGCTCTTCCAGAGCTCCTGAGTTCAGTTTCCAGAAGCCACATGGTGGCTCACATCCATCTATAATGGGATCCAGTACCATCAAGACAGCTACAGTGTACTCATACATAAAAATAAACAAATTAAAAAAATAACTTGTGTTCACACCCAACCATAAAATTATAAAAAAATTTCTCATTGTATCCACTAGTAAAAAGCAACCAACAATAGTAAAAAGAGTAGAATTAGTAGGTGATGGAAAATATGGATTGATCTGAAGCAGAGTGTTGTCAGTTGAAGTTTAGTTTTAAAAATATTTTATAGATGTATTTAACATCCATTTAGTGATAGATGAAATTAGTATCTCACTTGGAAATAATTCCCCATGTAATTAAAGGTAAACTAAAATGACTGTAAAATATGAAGGCTAGGTCATCAATGCTGTGCAACTACTTTCTTACATAAGATAGAAAAAGACACATAAGCACACAAAGAACAGCAAGTAAGAAGTGAAGGACTGTCAAGATGCTAGAGACAAGATGAACTAATTATAAAAGGAAGAGCAGCACAAGCCACAGCAGAATCTGAAAGAAGCATGTGGAGCATGTTTTCTTATACAGACTTCAGAGAAAGTAGGGGATCTAATACCTTGATTTTGGTTTTCTCCTCCTCCTCTTCCTCATTTTCTACCTCCTCCTTCTCCTGCTTCTCCTGTCAGTCAGCCAGTCAGTCAATCTGTCCATCTGTCAGTCAGCCAGTCAGTCTGTCTATCTGTTCTTCTTCTCCTCCTTATCTTCCTCCTCCTCTTCCTTTCTCTTTTCCTTCCTTCCTTCCTTCCTTCCTTCCTTCCTTTCTTTCTTCCTTCCTTCCTTCTTTCCTTCTTTCCTTCCTTCTTCCTTCCTTCCTTCTCTTCCTCATCCTCTTCTTCTTTTGTTCTTTCTACAATAGATTCTTTTCTCATACATTATTTCCTGATTATAGTTTTCCCTCCCTCTATTCCTCCAAGTTACTCCCCTAATCCCCTCCACTCCAGATCCACTCTCTTCTTTTCTCTCAGTAGAAAAGGACAGACTTGTAAGAGACCACAACCAAACATGACAAAATAAAACAAGATGAAGCAAAAACTATCATACTAAAGATGGAAAAGACAACCAAACAGGAAAAGAATAGTCCCAAAAGAAGGCATATCATTCAGAGACTCACTAATTCTCACAGTCAGGGGTCTCATAATAATACTAATCTAATAGCCATACCGTATATGTAGAAGTCTCTGTATAGACCCTGTGCTTGCTGCTTGAATCTGTGAGCCTATATTTGCCTTGCTGAGTTGATTCAGAGGGTCATGTTTTTCTGGTATTCTCCACCACCTCTGACTCTCACAATCTTTCACAAGATTCCCAGAGTATTGAGGGAAGATATTTGATGGAGAATTTTTATGGTCACTTAAGTATACTATCATATCATCTGCCAATAGTGACACTACCCAATTCATTCTATGAAGCCACAATTACACTCATACCTAAACCACACAAAGACCCAACAAAGAAAGAGAACTCCAGACCAATTTCATTTATGAAAATTGATGGAAAAACACTTAATAAAATTCTCACAAACCGAATTCAAGAACACACCCAAAATGATCATTCATCATGATCAAGGAGGCTTCATCTCAGGGATGCACAGATGATTCAATGTTCAGAAATCCATCAATATAATCTGCAATATAAACAATTGCAAAAAAATCCAAACGATCATTTCATTAGCTGCTGAGAAAGCATTTGACAAAATGCAACATTCCTTCATGATAAAAAACTTGGAAAGATTTGGAATTCAAGGCCCCTATTTAAACATAGTAAAAGCAATATACAGCAAACCAGTAGTTAACAGCAAACTAAATGGAGAGAAACTTGAAGCAATCTCACTAAAATCAGGGACTAGACAAGACTGCTCATTCTCTCCCTAACTAGTCAATATAACTAGTACTCAATGTTCTAGCCAGAGCAATTAGACAACAAAAAGAGGTCAAACAGATACAAATTGGAAAGGATTCTTCATTTTCAATGAGTTGTATGGAAAAAAAACCACAAAAGTTGTGTCCTTGGCAATGAGACTCTGTTGTCATCTTGGTAGATATTTTTTTTCTTGAAGGATATGTAGTGTCTGTCTCCATCTCTTTTATTAGTTTTGGTATATATGTATGTATACATATATACATATATATGTATATATACATATATATACATATATATATTTGGTATATATGTATATATATGTATATATACATATATATATATGTATATAATGCTTGCTTCCTTAAAATAACATTTTCCACCCCTTTACCCTGATGTAATATCTTTGATGTTAAGGTGTGTTGTTTTACATGTAGCAAAAAATGATCCTGTTTTCATATCCATTCTCTTAGTCTATCTTGTTTAATTGGAGAATTGAGACCATTGATATTGAATAATATCAGTGACCAATGATTGTTTAATTTTTGTAATTTTGTTGTTTTTAGTAGTGATGATTGTGTGGGTGTGTGTGTCTTCTAATGGATGTGCTTTTGTGTGATTATTTACTCCCTGTTTTCTTTCTGGAGTTTTCTGTGGGGCTAAATATATAGTATATAGATTTGTTTAAATTTGACTTTATCATGGTATATCTTGTTTTCTCATTTATGGTGATTAAATTTTTGCTGGGTATCATAGTTTGGGCAAACATCTGTGGTCTCTGAGAATCTGCTGGTCATCAGTCCATACTCTTCTAGCTTTTAGAGTTTCTGTTGAGAAGTCAGGTCTAGTTCGAATAGGTCTGCCATTATAGGTTACTTGGTCTTTTTTCCTTGCACCTTTAATATAATGTCTTTCTTCCATTTTTAATTTTTGCTCTCCATTTCTAAATGAGAAAATGTTTTCTAATCTTTGTTGATCAGTCAGCAAGAAGTCATAAGGATTCTCTTATATTTATATACCTTAAAATCTAGTTGAATAACAATACAAAGTTTTCAATAAATACTTTCTCCTGGGTTTCAGTTTTCTCAGTTTAAATATTTCTGGTCTACCTTAAACAAATTTGGAACTATGTTCATATAATAATTCTTGTGGTTTTAAAATTGTATGCATTCAACTATTGATTACCATTTTCTTTTATGATATGGTACAAAACCCTAATATTTTAGGATCCTTTTAGCACAATTCTAGATTTAAATAGATTAAATATATTTGAACACACAATTAACACTGAACTCTGGATAACTCACATCTTTTCAGAAATCATGGACAAAGGTGGAAATGTGTCTGTTATTGTGCCATGAAATCAGTATAAGTAACTATGTTCAATAGTATATTCATCTACTTCAGTGCAAATTTCTCATAGTTGCCAAGTAAATTTAAATTGATTTGGATTTGAAGAAAAATGTTGAGTTAGAAGGAATCATTCAAAGAAAACTGGTAATAATATGAAATATAATATGAAATAACATTGCTTGTTTATTCTCTTTTTAGGTATACATGACACTTTTTATGTTATATCTCCTAAACAAGTTAAATTTATGTCTGTAATTATCATTATATGTTTACCTGCATAAAGAGTAAAATATCTATTTTTTTATTTTATAAATTAGAAATTTATATTTCTACATATTCAGACATAACTGCTTTATACGTTTAACATTTTAAAGGATTACTCAAAATATGCTTATTGAATACAACAACATTGTTTGCTCACTGCAATGTTTAAACTTTTTAAACTAATGAAATATACAGATAAGTGCTAAATTTTTTCTAATATTACCCAGTATTTGTTTTGAGTATCCTTTGATAAATTCTACTCTGATACTAGACTTCAAACACTAGAGTACTTCAGAGTTCAGACTAGTGATCTCTTCTGTTTCTACTGTACACTTATTATTTTAGGAACTGAATGCCATATCTAAGTCTACATTCTAGTAATTACCAAACACATTTCAATTTCAGCTGTCTCTTCTGACTTTGAAGATTGAAGTTTGGAGAGTATACTTGGTATTGATTTCTCCAACTGATAGCTCACACATGAGATTTACAAAACTGGAGTTTTAATTTTTTCCTATATATGATCCTCTTTACTTTTCACCTTGTTCATTAATTACAACTATACACTTAGTGTGCTTTTTTTATTCAACTTATTGATAAGTAAATAGTTCCATTTTATCACCAATATTCAACATATCATGTTCTAATAATTACCTTTCTATTATATGCAGCTACAAGTTAAGAATCAATATAACTTCCAATTTAATAGAGTCTCATAAAAATGTAAAAGTACCAGAAACACCATGTCTCTGCAGGGTTTGGCACATTCTCTCCCACTAATGCAAGACAAAGCAGCCTAGTTAAGGTAGTAGATTCCACAGACAGGCTTTATGGACAGCCCCTACTCCAGTTGTTTGGGACCCACAAGAAGATCAAGGTTAACATCTGCTACACATAAGCAGGTCTAGCCCATATATCCTCTTTGGTTGGTGTTTCAGTCTCTGATAGCCCCCAATGGTCCAGATTATTTGACTCTGTTGGTCTTTCTGTGAAATTTTTACCCCTCTGGGTCCCTTGATCCTACCCCCAACTCTTACATAAGGTTCTCCAAGCTCCATCCAATGTTTGACTCTGGGATTTTGCATTTGTGTAAGTCTGCTGCTAGGGTGAGCCTCTCAGAGGACAGTCATTCTAGGCTCCTTTCTGCAAGCATAAGACTGTAAGAATCCTTCCTCATCACAGATTTCTGGCATGACCTAGAGATGTATTGCAACCCAGCAAGCCACAGATTTCCATTCATTCTCGTGGTCCACTAGCCCTCTCTTTTGTCTCTCCCTACACTTGATCCTAATTCCCCCATTTCCCTACCCATTCCTTCCCACACCCAGGTCCCTCCTTCCATCTGCATCCCATGACTATTTCTCTTTCTCAGTGAGACTGAAGTATACTTGTTTTGGCCTTCTTTCTTGTTTAGCTTCTTTAGGTCAGTGGGGTATAGCATGGGTATCCTGTACCTTTTGGCTAATAGCCACTTATGAGTACATACCATGTATGTACTTTTGGGTCTGGGTTACCTCGCTTAGGCTGATATTTTCTAGTTCCACCCATTTGACTGAAAAATTCATAACATGCCATGGTGGGGGTGCATATGCAGGGCAGCCTCCACAATTTCAGAGGTGAAGGGGATGGATTATATAAAGGGGCCTGGGAGGAGTGGAACAGTGATCTTGAGGTAAAGTAAAGTGAATAAATAAATAATTAGGAAAAAATAGATTCTTTATACTCATGTCTACAAGTCAAACTGGTGGTAACCCGTTTCTCAATAGAGTTTACCTGTTCTCAATATGTGAATTTGTAAAAATGACAAAGGTTAAATAATACTGCTTAGAATGTGTCACCATCAGAAAATATTGGAAATGCTAATAGTTTCCTCTACACTACACAATTATTACAAGAAGAAAGAGGTATTCATGAATGAAAAAAAATGTTTTCCATAACTTAATATTGGTCATTCTTAAGAAATATTTGCCTTTAGTCAGCATTTGCAAATATTGTATTTAATAAATTTACTTCAAATTGTGTAAAGGGGAAATTATATAATGCCTATATGCACAAGTAAGAACATGCTGCTTTCATCTTTTACATTTAATATGTATGTGTGTGTGTTGTGTGTGTGTGTGTGTGTGTGTGTGTGTGTGTATTTGTTACAAATATTTCTTGATTTGAGTGTTTTTGGGTTCAATTATACCCTTGTCTTCAAGGTCCTCTGTTACTGTAAATTGCCCAGTGCCAAAAACTGCAGATTTTTAAAATTCTTTACTTTAATAATACAGGGAAGTATACAGCCATGTTTGTAAACTTTTGCATTGTGCCTCTGTTTTAAATAATTAAACTATTCCCCCAAGTTTGTAAGTGGTAAAATAAATATTGAAAGCCCCCCAAAAGAAAAGAAAAAGAAAAGTAAAAGGAAGAAATGAAAGAAACAAGTGCTAATAGCAAAATTAATGGCTAGTTACTATCAATTATTTTTAAGAATGTAGCCAAAGCCACTTGAAAACAGCATCCATGCTGGGAATTGGTTCTAAAATTTTGATTTATTTTGGCTCACAAAAGCTGAAGTTCCAGATCTGAGTTTCCCTGCCCTTCCCTGACTTTGATAATAAAGAACTGCCAAACAGCCGAATGACTGGTGAGGGAGATGGGACAGGAGGCTTTGATTGCATTGGCAAGCGATGAAGAGAGAGGGGAAGAAGACAGAGAATTGCCATGACAGTAAAACAGAGAAATGAAACTTAAAGGCCCTAGAGGCCACTCCCTGATTGTGTCTGGGGTATCAGAGACAACTTAGATTTTAAAGATGTTAATTCAGAGGCAGAGAGAGTAAGGGGTTAGATGCTGCCTACTTCTTACAAGGAAAAATCAAGGATAGAGACAAATAAAGTTTGATTTAATTTTTAAGGATACAAGGGGATATAATGATAATTGTTTAAATGTTCTTAGGTATACATGGAATAAAGATTTCAGGCCTTTGATCACAAATATAGGAAATAAAGGCAAGGAGAAAGAATAGAATGAGTAAAAATAAATACTTTAAAAAGTCTGTGCTAGGGCAGCTCTTGAGAGCTTCAAACATGGCCTACATTGGCTTTCTTGGATTACTCAGGCAAGTAGGACACAAATTAGAGACTGGAAATGGGCTTATATAATAAGTAGAAGGGAATTTAAAGTTAAATACATAGATGAATAAAAACTTTGAAGCTTTTAATCTTCAACTGTAGGTCAGAAGCAGGGGCTAAGTAGAATAATCTTACCTCAAACAGATAATAGAAGCTTATGTTAATTAAAGTTATACAAAGAGAAAGGCAATATATGCCCACAGAGATATTAAGCTCCACAGAATGGAGAATTTAGGCAGAAAAAAAATAAGAAAAATATCAATAGGACAAAATGGCAGTCTACAGATTGGGAAAAGATCTTTACCAGCTCTATAACTGAGAGAAGACTAACATCCAAACTATAAAAAGAACTCAAGAAGACAGACTCCAGAGAACCAAATAACCCTATTAAAAATAGGGTACAGAGCTAAACAGAGAGTTCTCAACTGAGGAGTCTCGAATGGCTGAGAAGCACCTAAAGAAATGTTTAACATCCTTAGTCATCAGGGAAACGCAAATAAAAATGACCTTGAGATTCTACTTTACACCAGACAGAATGGCTAAGATCAAAAACTCAGGTAACAGCAGATATAGATATGGAGAAAGAAGAACACTACTCCATTGTTGGTGGGATTAGTAACTACTACAACTACTCTGGAAATCAGTCTGGTGGATCCTCAGAAAATTGGAAATAGTTCTACTTGAGGACCCAACTATACCACTCCTAAGCATATACCCAAAGATGCTCTAACATATAACAAGGACATATGCTCTAATATGATCATATCAATCTTATTTATAATAGCCAGAAGCTGGAAAAAACCCAGGTGTCCTTCAACAGAGGAATGGATACAGAAAATGTTGTACATTTATAAAATGGAGTACCACTCAGCTATTAAAAACAATGACTGCATGAAATTCCTAGGCAAATGGATGGAAATTGAAAATATCATTCTGAGTGACATAAACCAATCACAAAAGAACACACATGGTATGCACTCACTGATAAGTGTATATTGGCCAAAATGAAGCTCAGAATACCTATGATACAACTCACAGATAATATGAAACCAAAGAAGAAAGAAGATCACACCAGTGTGTTAATGTTACAGTCCTACTCAGAAGGGGAAAGAAAATAAGCTCTGGGAAGTAGAGGGAGAGAGGGAGGGAAACAGAAGGGAGAGGGGAAAAGCGGGCCAGTTCAGAAATAGTAGGAGATGGGGGAGAAGTACAGAGCATCAGGAATTTAAAAGTAGGTGTGTAGCAGTGGGGAGGGAGAACTGGGGGTATCCACTAAAAGTTCCAGATGTCAGGGACCCAAGAGACATTGGCCAAAGTACTCAATAAGAGGGAGATAGAACCTGTAGAGACCATATCCACTGGATAGGGATGGCTCCTGGTTGAGAGATGGGGTCACCCACCCACCTCAAAAATATTAATCCAGAATTCCTCCTATCAAAAGGAATTGGAGGGACAAAATGTGGAGCAAAGGCTGAAAAAAAGACCATTCAGAGGCTGCCCCACCTAGAGATCCATCTCTTCTGTAGACACCAAACCAAGACAGTATTGATAATGCCAAAGAGTGCTTACTGACAGGAGCCTAGTATAGCTGTCCCCAGAAAGTCTCTGTCAGAGACTGACCAATACAAATATGGATGTACATAGCCAAACATTGGACTGAGCATGGGGACCCCAATGGAGAAGTTAAGGCCAGGACTGTAGGAGCTGAATGGTTTGCAACCCCATAGGAAGAATAACCATATCAAACAAACAGACCCCCCAAAGCTCCCAGAGACTAAACCACCAACCAAAGGGTACACATGGAGGGTCCCATGACTCCAGCTGGATAAGCAGTAGAGGATTGTTTTATCAGTCATCACTAGGAGGGGAGTCCCTTGGTCCTGTGGAGTCTTGATGACCCAGGATAGGGAAATGCTAAGGGTCTGAGTCAAGAGTGGGAGCACCCTCATAGAGGCAGGGGGAGGATAGAGTGTATAGGGGGTTTGTGAAGGGGAATATGGGAAGGGAGATAATATTTGAAATGTAAATAAATAAAATATCCAAAAGAAAATTTAAAAAAAGGAAAAGTGAATTAAAGAAAATTTGAAAAGATTTATGCCAGGGAAACTCTTGGATTCCTTGATTGTGGTCTACATGAGTTTTCTGGGATTGTTCAGCCTAGAGTGACAAAAATTAGAGCCTGGAAATAGGATTATACAGTAAGTAGAAGGGAATTTATTTAAAGTTAAATGCATAGATGAATAAATACTTTGAGGCTTTTACATCTTAAATTGCAGGTCATAAAGCAGGGAACAGGCAGGCTAACCTATCTCAAACAGTAGAAACTTAGACCTTAATGTCACTATTAAAAAATAATTGGTAAGAAAAATACAGAGATAGTGGAAGAGAACTGTCCCAATAGATAATATTTGTTTAAATTGTTTTAATTGTTTTAAATATCAAAATGAAGATGATTATAAGTTTGGTGTTTATGATATTAAAAATCATTTGTGGAGAGTTAAAGCTATTAATTTAACTCATTTAAGGTCTAAAAACTTGAGGCAAGGCAGCTTGTCCCATCAGGGGTATAGGTAAGCAATGGTGGGTCAAGAACATATGTCCAATAGAGCTTCCCAGTCACCATTGTTAGGGCACTCAGCAAGCTCACAGGTTAACATCATTCTTTGTCCTGGCATTCAGCATGTCTCACTTGTTGCTCTGGCATCCACCATGCTCCTTCAGCATCCTGCAGAGAAAACACAAACATGCCCTGTTCCCTATATTTAATACCTGATCGGAATCATGCCTTATGATAGTAGGTGGATCCTTTTTTCACCTATGCATAAGTATGCCTAGTTGTAGAATGCCATAGACACTCAGCAGAAAGATCATTGGCATCAAATTTTTTTTAAAAAAATAAAATAAAAAATAAAAAGAACATGATTTAAATAAATTTGTGGTATATGGGGATATATCTCCCCTGTTTTTATTTTATGAAGATATTGTTTCAGAGAATCAAAAAGAGAAGTTATAATGACATTTGTATTGTTCTTAAATGTGACCAGTTATTCAGACTCAATCATGGACTGGTCTAGTAATCAATCCAATATTGGAAATAACAGTCTTCATTTGGAAGTTTGATTCTGGACACTTTTAGAGACACATATAGAAATTAGCTACAGTTCTCTATGATGTTATGTTAGCAAAAGATAAAGTTGGGGCAGGATCTGGACTTCAAACAGGTATTATTAGCATATGTGTTAAGGCTCTTTTAATTGTCAAGTTAAAAATACTTTTGTTTCTTCTACAGTATTTAATGTAAGTTGCATTGATTGTACACTTTCTAATTGTGTTTGTGTTCTGAAATTTGGCATGCCAGTTATGGAGGTCTATCAACCAGCTTTTGTTTTAGAGCCCTGAGTATCACAGAAACCTTGGTATTCTAAAAAATAGCTTGCAAGTACTGGAAGAAATGAGTCAGGACTTAAGCAGAAGAAAGAGGGTAGTGGGCTTGATCATTGCTGGTATACCAGCTTTAACTATGTTAATTGCTAGCAACACTGCTTTTGCAATTGCTAAGACAGCTACTTTTATTAATTATTTAGCAAAAAACTTTAATAATGTGTTGAATATACAAGAGGACATAGATAGGCATTTGGAACAATGGATTGATGCTATTTATCCTATTCAAATTTTTGGAAGGAGGTTTAGAATTTAAGGGTAAGGAGCCATCTCAAATATCATGCCAAATATCATTGGATTCATAATAGCTCTAAAGTTTACAGGATTAGTCATTATAATTAGGAAGAAGTTTAAAGACACTTGTAGTGTATTTGGCATAATTCTAACACCTCTCTGGATGTTTTAAATTTTCATAGTGAGCTCATAAATTTAATGAATACTGCTCTGCTGAGCATTGATGCAGTAGACACTGCAGATGAAATTACCCATGGCTTGAGTTCAATATTTCTATTTTGGTCAAGCTTCAAGAATGTCATATATAGCTTGGTCATGCTATCCCCTTTTGTCCTGGGAATACTTTTATTCCTGCCCATCATGTTAAAGCTTGTCTTTAACAACATCAACATGTTGGCAGTTTGAACTTGAAAATGGATCCCCAGAAAAAGTTATTAAATTAACAGGCTAGAAAGCAAAGGTTGGGTAAGATTCTGCATAAAGCCTTACCAACCTAAGACTGAAGTGCATTGCTTTTGATAATGCATATTCCATGAAAGGTAAGGAAGGCATTCTTGTCATAATGACATAAGATAGGCTCAGTCTTGTTAATGAAATAAAAAAGGGGGAGGGGCGAAGAGCTTTTGGGACTGCTTGGCAAGAATCTGACATGGGTCAAGGACAAGGAAGTGGGCTTCAGGCAGAAATCTGACAGTGGCCAAGGACAAGGAAATAGGTTTCAGGCAGGAATCTGACATTAGGCTAGAACAAAGAAGTAATTTCAGACATGAAAATGACTTTGGGCTAGGACAGGGAAGTCGACTCAGATATTTTTGTCATTCTGATAAGCCCTTAGAAACAGTGATCATGGGAGTGTTCATTAAATTTTGTTTATTGTCTTGCTTGTTTTTTAATTGTGTTTATTGTCTTGCTTGTTTCTTGACTATTGGCATCTATTGTATTGCTAGACCCTCAATCTAGAACTGACCTTAATACTTGCATGTAATTAAAATGACATAAAAGCAAAAAGGAGAAGGGGGGATGGGATAGAGGTTTCTAGGGAGGGGAAATGGGGATGGTGGATGACATCTGAAGTGTAAATAAATAAAATAATTTAACTCACTGTATAATTTTAATGATTTCTGATTACTGGACCAAGGGCATAATTTTGGGAGAAAGGCTCTGTATTTTTGTTGATGGAAAAAGAAAAAAAAAGCCTTTGGACCACTTCCAGCATGATATGGATCATATATGACATAGGAGTAGCTCTGAAGAGTGTGGCTACAGAAAAGAAACTTTCAAGAAAATCAAACAGGACAAGTAACTCAATATGCTGATTCCTCCACATGGGTACAGCTCAATAACTGGCTTAGACATAAACATGTCTCTAACCAAAACTTGAGCTAAATTATGCAATAAATATTATTGGTTATGGAATCCTTAAGATTCATAGTTTCATCCTTCATATGACATGAGTGAAAATTTATCACAATTGATTATTGATCAGATTAACTATTTAAAAGGCAGTTGTCTTTCACCTGCTCAAACAAGAAGCAAAATTTCAGTCTGAACTGATCTGGGCACCTTGGACAATTTATACAGATATCTAAATAGTATTAAAATTTTGGTTGTAAGATTCATATATTACAAAATGTACAGCTTTGAGAAGATTCATCATTGGGACACTGAAAAGGCCTGCTGTTCCAGCCTCCTATGTCCTGAAGCTATTTCCAGAGAATTGATACCAGACGACTTGCTTCATCCAGTCAGAAATTACTGTCCAGAAAAGGACACACATGCAGAATAGTTGACTGATTATATCTGCCTAGACAGAGTAATCAGCCCTTAATAATCCTGAATCACTAAGGTCTGTCAGATGATTCTGGGCCAGAAGGCTGAAGATTTGATGCTCCAACGTTCGGTAGTATAGGGGCTTTTCAGGTGTTCATTGGTCTCTATAAATTGGCTAAATTTTAGAAGCTATGCTTAGTGCTTCCCATAACTTCAGTTAACTCAGTCATTCTGGATTTCTGATGGGGTTGAAGACCTATAGTCTCATAACCAATCCTGGCTATTTACTTTGAGAGAAAAGATCTGAGTAGATGGTTTTCAGCTGACATTCATTCTAAAGCCAAAAAGCCAGGATCAAAAGTAAGTGTTTTAGTTAGAAGAGATGACAGAGGTTCTGGTTAGTCAACAGAATGATGGACTGGGTATTAGGACTATCTTGTACCTCACTGGTACAACTAGGAATAAGTATGCTCTAATTGTATTTTGAGAGAAAAGTTCTACTTTAACAGGAAGAGTGATATGTAGGAGGTGCTAAGTGGGAAGGAGTACTGAGAGGAAGAGATGGAACAAGGAGAGAAGATGAAGAAGAGGAGAAGCTAGGTGATGAGAGAGAGAAAGGGAGAGGGGGCATGGAGGCAGATGTTCACATGTCTCCACCAGTCAAAGATAGTTTTTATATCTAGGTTGGGTATTGGGTTACGCTTCTGATTGAGCATTACCAAACTTATAAATCCTTTGATTAACATTTTTAAAAAATCGTATAAAAGCAAAAAGGAAAGGGGGGCATGGGACAGGGGTGTTCTAGGGAGGGGAAATGTGGAAAGGGGATGACATCTTAAATGTAAATAAAATATAAAATTAAAAAAAAATTTAAAAAATGAAAAAAAGACAAATCCAGTCAGAACATAAGTCCTAAAAATTCTAAACATATGAATACTAGATAACAGATGCTAAAACTAGCTTTCATAATTCTAACCATTTTTCTAATTTTTCTACCCCTCTCTACACCTTTAAAGACTTTTCATCACCCCTATTCAGCAGGAAGAAGTTATGGAGAGTCATAATCCAAATCCCTTGGGATTGAGTGTCTTTCTATTGTTATTTCATAAATTATAGATAGGTTGTCATTTTAAAGGATAATTTGGAAATTGTCATAATTTTGAACAGGAAGTAAATAGAAGGGATGGATGACTAAATTTATTCTTAAGCAAAGCATTATATAGCCACAATCTTCCATTGGTAGAAAACGTTATATTTGATACAAAGGGAATTTGTAATTTTACATTGGTATAAAATGTATAGGTTGATGCAGATTTAAGTTTTTCATTGGTATAAATTTACTATATTTATAGAAAATTTGAAATTAATATTGTTACTCTTATATAGGCATTGTGCATATAATACTCATTTAAGAATACAGGGCTTAAACCCAGTCCTTCTAAGAGCTACTATTATAAACTGTTAAGATGAATCAGTAATGCAAGTTAAGGGACAGGTAATAAACTCATGGATATATTAAATTCTGATCTAATTATATTTAGGTAATTTCTATAATACTCAAATAGATATATCAAGTATCAACAATTTAGATATACTTTATAAAGTCTCCAAAAATGTCAGAAATCCACAGAATATGACATTTAATATTAGTTCATTTAAAGATAATTTGACTAGAGACATGTCTGCTCCTGATAGTATACTCTTCTTGGTTCAAAAGAGAAACTGAGCATCAGAACCTCCATATGAAGTTGTTCCAGTTATGGACAGACAGCTACTGGACACAAATTAACCTATTCATTAACAGATAAAAAATACTGCCCAAGAAAGGACACACAATGTGGGATAGATGACAATTTATCTCTGCCCAGCAGAGTAAACAAGTCCTTTATACTTTCTGCTTCATTTCAAGGTCTATCAGATGATCCTGAGCCAGAAGGCTAAAGATTGATACTTCAATGTTTTGCGGAATGGGGGACTGTCCAGGTAGTCATCTGTTTCTACAAATTGGTTAAGTTTTGGAAGCTATGTTTTATGCTTTCTATATCTTTAGATTATCTTTAATTCATTCTCAGATTTCTGATGGGATTGAAGACTAACTAGAGTCTCATAATCAAAATCAAGTTGTTTAACATTGATGAAGATAATATAGAAAGGATAGTCTTCAGATGGTAATACAAATTAAAGTCAACATAATTCATATACAGAATTGTGAACTCTTTAATTCAGGACAAATAGTAGAGTAGTTTATATAATTGACAAATATGATAGACTGGATGTTAATTATATATAATACTTAGTAATTTACATAATTGTTATGGTTATGTTCAATTTGTATCTGAGAGAAGAGTCTTTATGAAATTTGCACAGAATGGTTAAAATGTTGAGAACTGTTTCGAATGCTTATCTTGTTTATGTTCACAAAATCCATTCTTCCAGACCTGAGTTTATCTGCCCCCAGCTGACTTTGATTGATAATAAAGAATTGTCATACAGCTAATCGCTGGGTAAGAAGATGGGGCAGGACTTTTAGATTATACAGTCAAGGGACAGAGAGAGGGGAAGAAGACAGCAAATTGCCATGACAAGGAAGCAGAATATGAAACTTAAAGGCTCACTGGCATGTAAAAATCCAGGAAAATGGCCCTTGGGGCCACTCCCCTAATTGTGTCATGGGTAGCAGAGATGAAATATAGATTTTTAAAGATGTTAACCCAGGAATACTGTAGTGGAGTGTTTGTTAGTCATGGGGAGGTTCAGAAGTGCCAGCCACTGGTGTTTTGTTTAGGAACGTTTTCTCCTGTGCCCAAGTATTCAAGGTTTTTCACCACCTTCTCTTCTATTAGTTTCAGTGTGACTGGTTTTATTTGAAGGTCCTTTATCCATTTGGAATTGAGCATTTACAAAGAGATAAGAATAGATTAATTTGCATTATTCTACATGCTGACCTCCAGTTGAACCAGCACCATTTGTTGAAAATGCTGTCCTTTTCCACAGGATGTTTTAGCTCCTTTGTCAAAGTGCAAGTGTTAATATTTGTGTCAGTTCATTCCTGGGTCTTCGATTTTAATTCGTTTGATGTTCTTACCTGTCTCTGTACCAATACCATGCAGTTTTTATCACTAATGCTCTGTAGTACAGCTTGAGGTAAGTGATGGTGATTCCCCCAGAAGTTCTTTTATTGTTGAGTATAGTTGTTGCTATCTTGTGTTTTTTGTTATTTCAAATGAATTTGAGAATTTCTTTTTCTAACTCTGTGAAGAATTGACTTGAGATTTTGATGGTGTTTCCATTGAATCTACAGATTGCTTTTGGCAAGATGGCCATTTTTACTATATTAATCCTGCCAATCCATGAGCATAGGAGATCTTTCCATCTTGTGAGATCTTCAATTTCTTTCTTCAGAAACTTGAAACTCTTGTCATACAGATCATTCACTTGTTTGGTTAGATTTACACCAATGTATTTTATATTATTTGTGACTATTGTGATGGTGAGGTTTGCCTAATTTCTTTCTCAGCCTGTTTATCTCTAAGATCAAGAATAGACAAATGAGAACTCATAAAATTGCAAAGATTCTATAAGCAAAGGACACTGTCAATAGGACAAAATGACAACCACTTGATTAGGAAAAGATCTTTACCAATCCTATATCTGATAGAGGGTTAATATCCAATATATACAAAGTATTCAAGAAATTAGACTCCAAACAACCAAATAACCCTATTTTAAAAAGGGGGTACAGAGCTAAACAAAGAATTTTCATCTGAGGAAACTTGAATGGCTGAGAAGCACCTAAAGAAATGTTCAACATCCTTAGTCATCAGGGAAACGCAAGTCAAAACAACCCTGAGATTCTACCACACAGCAGTCAGAATGGCTAAGATCAAAAACTCAGGTGATAGCAGATGCTGGTAAGAATGTGGAGAAAGAGGAACATTCCTCTATTGTTGGTGGAGTTGCAAGCTGGTATAACTACTTTGGAAATCAGTCTTGTGGTTCCTCAGAATATTGGACATAGCATTACATGAGGACCCAGCTATACCTCTCCTAAGCATATACCCAAAAGATGCTCCAACATATAACAAGGACACTTGCTCTACTATGTTCATAGCAGCCTTATTTATAATATCCAGAAGTTGGAAAGAACCCAGATGTCCTTCAACAGAGGAATGGATACAGAAAATGTTAGACATTTACACAATGGAGTATTACTCAGCTATTGAAAACAATGACTGCATGAAATTCCTAGACAAATGGATGGAATGTGAAAATATCTTACTGAAGAAGGTAACCCAGTCACAAAAAATACACATGATATTTATTCACTGATAAGTGTATATTGGGCAAAATGTAGGTCAGAATACCCAAGATACAACTCACAGACAACAAGAAGCTCATGAAGAAGGAAGACCAAGTGGGAGTGCTTCGGTCCTTCTTAGAAGGAGTAACAAAATACTCATAAGAGCAAATATGGAGACAAAGCATGAGACAGAAACTGAAGGAGGGGTCATCTGGAGACTGTCCCACCTGGATATTCTTTCCATGTGCAGTCACCAAAGGTAGATGATGGTGAAGTGGATGCCAGGAAGTGCATGCTGACAGGAGCCTGATATAGCTGTCTCCTTAGAGGTCTGCCAGAGCCTAACATATACTGAGGTGGATGCTCACAGCTCACCATTGAACTGATCATGGGGTTCCCAATGGAGAAGTTAGAGAGAAGACTGAAGGAGCTGAAAGGGTATTTGGTCCCATGGGGAGAACAACAATACCAACCAACCAGAGCTCCCAAGGTCTAAACCACCAGCCTGGGAGCACATAGGGAGGGTCCCATGGCTCCAGCTGTATATGTAGGGGATGAGGGCTTTGTGGGGCATAGGTGGGAAAGAAGGGCCTTGGTCCTGTGAAGCCTAGATGCTCCATTGTGGGGGAATTCAAGGGTGGGGAGATAGGAGTGGGTGGCTGGATGGGGCATATCCTCATAGAAGCAGGAGGAGGGGAGATAGTATAGGGGGTTCTGGGTGGGGGTGAAATGGTGAAAGAGGGTAACATCTGAAATTTAAATAAAATATCCAATAAAAATAGTGCTATTCAGCTAGTCAAAGCATATCAAAATTAGCTGATGTTTTTGTGACTTTCATTCTTGTGTCCAGATACCTCTTGTGCATGTGCAGTAAACATGTGATGCTCCTGGAGCCTAAGGACTTTAACTAATTTACTGCTATACATCTATAGCAACAGAAGATAAATAAATAAGAATGACCAATCCAGTGCGAGAGAGATTCCTCACTAAGTTTACATTCGATCATAAAATTGATTATTCCATAGCTACATTTAGTATTTATTACAGGGTCAATGAAGATATCAAGTATGTACCATACAAAGAAAATAGAGTCCCATATGACATATATGGTACTAATACAAAATAAGCTTTACTAAAAAAGCTTACAAGGGGCAAAGCCATATTGAACATATTTTTTGCTCACTTATCATTCTGTGCCTGCCATTGCTGAACATACCATTATGATAGTCCAACAGAAAGAACACCCAGATTGTAGATCGCCTGCTCTCCCCACAGGAAGAGCTTATAGGAGAAGTATTACTCACTTACTCAATAATGGCTACTTTTATGTTATTCCATGAAGCCCATTAATAGAAAATCCTGGAGGACTTTTGTTTGCACTACAAATTTGATCACAGTGAATAACAGAGACAAGAGATCTCCATATGTTTGAGAAATTGATCATGAGTTTTGATTAAAATTCTACTTCCATTTGATAATTGGAGTTTCTGGGTGTTATTTCAACTTGTAGAATTTTTATTTGCAGAAATATTGTGACCAATTAAAAATAATGATTCTGTTAGTCAATGATTCTTATCCAATGAAAACATTTTTACTGAGTCCCAAAAGATTTCAACAAATTCTTGCTTACAAAAGAAGTAGAGATGTCAAAATATACCAAACACTGTTATCTATGTTTCTGAGCATATTTTAAATCACTTATCTCATTTTATTGGATATTTTATTTACATTTCAGATGTAATCCCCTTTCCCCATTTCTCCCCACACAGGAACCACCTATCCTATTCCCCCTCTTCCTGCTTCTATGAGGATACAAATTTGCATGTCATCTTTGCACAGGAGCCATGCTAATCTTCTCTGTATTGTTCCAATTTTAGTATATGTGCTGCCTAAACAAGCACAAATCACTTATTTCTTATACAAATTCTGAGATATACCTATTATTATTCTCACTTCCTGTCTACACATATCAGACGCAAGACTCAAAATACTGCCACAAGTATTCATTGAGTGAATTAGATATTAGATAAAAGAGTATACAGTCAAATTCTTTTCTGCTTCTGCTAAAATCAAAATCTTATCAATTGAATATGTTGCCCACCAATTTTTTGGATGAATTTTGCCCTAGAAAAGGACAGGGGGGTGAGGTAATCGTATACTTTTTTTTCTTTTCACAATAATGAATTGGTGTGAATGTTATTTTTATAAGCAAAAATGGAAGAATCTTGTGAGTATTTGCTTTCTCCTTTGCTACTAGAGCAATAGAAGTAGAACAGCAGTGAGGATATGCTTCTTTGAGTACAGTAATTTAATTATAGGCAAAGTCATTTTAATTCTTTCCCCCCTTTTTTATGAAATAGGGGTAAATTGCCACTTAACTTCTCAAGGATATTGATATTAATGAGTGACTGAGTTTAATAGGATTTGAAAGTTTAGAAGAGAGGCAGTATGCAAGAATGAGTTGTAAATTGCTTTGCTTAGCACTTTCCATTCTTAGAGAAATTTTAAAACTCTCTAACAAGGCAAAAAGGTACTTATAGAAATGATAGGAAACAGGAAAATGTTATGTCTGTATAAAAGCAGAAAGTATAGGCCTCTAAATGAAAGTTGTCACTGTCTTGGGAAATGTATAATTGCATTTTTGGAGATTTTAAAGGTTAAGAAACCGTTTCAGTTCTTTTACCTTTGAGAGAACAAAGTTAGATCACTGACCTGCTACTTAACTAGATATATCCTGATACCTGATGATACTATTCAATCAATTGTTTTCATATCTACAGTAATAGAGAATGTTATTATACTTGTACTTATTTTATAAATTTACACTCAGGGAAGATTCTTTGTATAGGAGTTATTTATATCATTTATTCATCTATAATCATGTGTTTAATCATTTCTGACTTGCTTAGTCACTAGAGTATCTTGCCTACATACTAGATTTCTAAATATATCTGGATTTTCATAAGCATTAGTTATAAATGGCACATGATTCCTTATTAAGAGTCTGTTGAGCTTTCCTATACATTGCAGTTTTTGATTAAAAATGCCCTTTAGTTGTTTCTGCTGTCTTTGGAATTTAGATATCAAATTTGTCAGCAGTTCAAGTACAGTTTGGGGAAGAAAACCTACAAAGGTCAATTTCCTTGATTTTCAAATCACCGATGTTGATATAGGGAGCTGAAAAATATTCTGACTCTCAAACACACATACATACACACACACACACACACACATATATATACATATATATACATATACACACATATATATGAGAGTGTATATATATTTTATATATATTTACATATATTAGATAATACAAAAGATGAGAAGTTAAAGATTTAATATAAATAACAGCTGGTCTTATATAGGAATAACATCTTAGGCTATCTTACTAGGCTTCACAAAAATACTAGTAATTATACACGGATGTAAAAGAATCAAAGAAGTAGAATTAGAGAAGTGTGATTTTGGAATCAAGATCTGAGTGAAAGCCACTAGTATATGCTATGTCTCAATTGAGTTGCACACACCTCAATGGTAAAGAATTTGTACATTTATAGCTGGCTCATTTCTCTTAGTAAAATGTCCTTAGTATTCATTATGTGTGGTATGTGTTAGAGGAGTTTCATTATAAATGTCCAAGGTCATTTTACTATACATATGTGAGTAATATGTGTGCATATGTGTATATATAAAATTCATCATTCTTCTTTTGATGGGTTGTTTCTACACTTTATACTGTTAGCATTGCTTCTATGGATAAGTATATCCAACTCTTTGTTCTTATTTTTAATTTCAACAACATCAACTTCTAGAGCTTCTGATTAATAGGATACTCTTTTTGAACATTTTTAGCCTGGTAGTCTGGTGCATTCCATTAATACCAGCACTTGGGAGGCAGAGGTAGATGGATCTTTGTGAGTTTGAAGTGAGCCTTGTCTATATAGTGAGCTCCAGGATAAACAGCGCTATGTACTGAAGTGGAACATAGAGGTTCTTTGGAGAGTCAACTGTGTTGTATGGTATTTTGCTGGGGCAAATACATGAAGGAGTGTTTCCCTGAGCTGGACACAGGCAATAAGGCTAAAGGAGACTCATGAAGAAATGTTTCACTAAAGCAAACACAGGAGAAAAGATGTTCTGCTAAAGCAAGAACATGAAAGGACACATAATGAAAGGTTATTTGCTAATGACATACATTGGTTCACCTAACATTGTATAGTTGAGCCCCATTGGGAATCCATAGAGAGAAACACATCAAACATTTTCTGGTGATGTGCTGTAGTTTTTTGCTGATTTCTCAGACTCTGGCTGCTTGGTTGTGTGATGTCAGCTGAAGCAATATCACATGCTGAAGCAAGAGATATTGGTGAAGCAAGAACCATGAAGGACAAGTGATATTTGGAGGGAGTTCAATTAGAACTTGATGGACAGTAACAGAGGCTAAGGTTGGCTTGCTGGTAGAGCTAGCTTGTGGATTTCCTGTCTTCACTATCTTCACATTGCTGACAGAGGTATAACTGAGAACTTCTCCTGGACTTCCTTCCAGTCTCTCCTGATGACTTGTGCCTAGGCTGAGGCCTGGCTGTCTCTATTAGGTCATGCCACCATTGCTGATTCCTGTTTTCTATCCTGACTCTACCTAACTGGTTGGTGTATCCATGAAGAGTTTGTGAGTGGATCGAGCTGCAGCTGCTGACTCCTGTGAAATGAACTGCTGATTTCCAGACAATACAGATGAGTTGCTCCAAAGAACCATTTCTAAACAGGCCCACGACCTCATTATTCTTTCTTTTCAACTACCTTTATTAGGTAGTGAGCTAAAAAGGAAGTTAAAGCATTTAAGAACTATCATTAAAAATAAGGTTTGAAAGAAATTAAATTTACAATGTAAGAGACACAGTCTTAAGCAAACAAAACAGCAAGCAAAATTCATTTTGAGGAACTCCTATAACAAGTGCCATAGTATTTGAATTATTTTACATTCCTATCATCAATGAATAAAGGGTTCCAATGTCTTCAACTTATTGTCATAAATACTTGATGTGTTACTTGACTTGGTCCTTGCAATACCTAGACATTTTCCAACAGTACCCTGAGTATGCATGTAAGAGATAGTTTGAGAGTGAGGTTAAGATTTAAATTGGCAAATTTGTAAATCAGATTTCCTTTTTTGATTTAGATGGTCATCATTAATCAACTTAAGGTTGGAAGAAGACAGAGAAGATAAGAGGAAACTGTTCCACCCCAATAATTTAACCTCTGCACTGGACAGTGGTCTTTGCTAACCTTAAACTCACACAATTGGCTCTTCCTGAGCACTGAAGTTTCCAATAACTTTTGAATACATCCTAATGAATCCATATAGTTATGTGGACATATATGTTTCTAGGAGGGACTATATGTAATTGGGTGTTCATTCCTTGGAAAGACTAATTTTTTTCTTTCTTTTTAAAAAAAATCTTTAATCCTTTCTTTACAGTCCAGTCATTATCCCCCTCTTATTCTGACATCCAGCAGTTCCTCATCCCATTTCTCTTCCCCTGTATCCAAGAGGATGTCCCCACAACCCCAGGCCCCAACACCCCACCAGGCCTCCCCATTTCCTGGGGCCTCAAGTCTTTCAAGGGTTAGGTGCATCTTCTCTCACTGAGGCCAGACCAGGCAATCCTCTGCTGTATATGTACAGGGGCCTCATATCTGCTGGTGTATGCTGCCTGGTTGGTGGCTCAGTGTCTGAGAGATTTCAGGGTCCAGGATAGTTGAGACTGCTGGTCTTCCTATGGAGTTGCCCTCCTCCTTAGCTTCTTCTAGCCAGCTTTCTTTCTCAGCAGTTATGTGCCTGTAGCTCTTCAGCTAGGAGTGAGAGATCTTGTGGGACTCTTCATATCTCTATTGGGATGTTAGATGTTGTTGGAATTGTTTAGCTTTTCTTTAGGCAACAATGTTGTTGAGATTTCATGGGAGTAGTTTTCGTGTCATGGCTGGAAACCAGTCTCACAGCAGACTTCCTGGTCTCCTAGTTCTTAAAATCTTTCTTCATCTTCTTCCTTAATGTTTCTGGAGCTTTGAGTACAGGGGTTACGTGATGGTTATTTAAGATGGAACTGGGAAAGACAATGTCAGTCATTCTTAATAGTTTCAATAGCTGTTGATTCTGTATTTATTTTCTAAATGCTTATTTTTATGGCCATAGGTAAGTACAGATATTACTCCTCATCAAAGAAACAGGTATGAATATATATATATATATATATATATATATATATATATATATATATTCATATGTACATTACCTAAATGTTTGAAGTTTTTCTTTAAAGAAAGCCAATTGATGGGACTGAAGACATTGCTTAGTGGTTAAAAGGACTTAATGCTCTTTCAAAGGACATGGATTTTGTTTCCAGCACCAACACAACCACATGGTAGTTTACAACATCCTTTAACTCCATTTCAAGGAAATTTAGTGCAATATATATATATATATATTATATATATATGATATATATATATATTATATATATACACACATACATATATATATGTATGTGTGTATATATACATACATATATGTGTGTGTATGTACACATATGTGTATATATATATATATATATATATATATATATCCAGGCTATATACTTGTGTACATAAAATTAAAGTAAATACATCTATAAAGTAAAACAATTGGTAAGTTTTAGTAAAATATTTCCTCCTTTTTGCTTCAATGTAACTTATTTTCTCTTTCAAGTTTTTTTTCAGGATCATGTCATACATTTTTCATTTATTTATATAATTTCTAGAGTTCTCTTGTTACTGATTAATAGTTTGGTTCTTTGGGGCCGGAAAATATGTGTGATATAATTTCCTTTAAAAACTGCATTTCACATATAATTGATAAGAATTTTCTTCTTGAGTCTTTCTAGTTGTAAGGCTTTTCTTTAACATTTCTAGTTGAGTTATTGGCATTTTTTTCAGTTCCATTTTCATTTCATCCTGAGTTGTCTTCAGTGTTTCTATTACATTATTCAATTTTGTTCTGAAGTTCTGGGTTGCCTTTATCATTTATATCAGGTTTTGTGGTTTTTTTTTTGACAGGGATGAGAGGCATCACCCATGCCTTTATTTTCTTTAAGTTGTTATTCCTTAATTTCATTAAGCTGTTTCTTTGTGTCTTAAGTCCTTGAACTATTTGATAACATTTATTATATTTCATTTTTGTTTGTTTTTATATTCCTTTTGTTATTAATCATTTTATTCATTTATATTTCTAATAATATCCCCCTTCCTGGTCTCCCCTTCACAAACCCTCCATCTCATTCCCCCATCCTTTGCCTCTATGAGGGTGTTCCCCAACCCAACTACCCTCTCCTGTGTTATCCCTATAGCATCCTCCTTCTCTGAGGCATCAAGCCTCCACAAGACCAAGTGTCTCCCCTGCCACTAATACCAGATGAGGTAGTCCTCTAGTAATATGTACCTGCAGCCATGGACCAGTCCATTTATACTCTTTGGTTGGTGGTTTTGACCCTGGGAGCTCTGAGGGTTCCAGTTAATTGATTTTGTTGATCTTCCTTATAGTTCTTTTAAAATCTGTGTCCTGTGGTTCATGTAGGCAATTCTCATTGCCAGATCTATAGGACTGATCGATTTTGGAAAAAAAGATACCAGCTTGATCTTTCACACTGACATTCTTGTGACAGAATGTGGGCATATGGACTTCTTTTGTCAGTTCTATGTTTGATTTGAACAGAGCAAGTTAGTGCTAAAAAGAAGATGTGTTGACAGGATGAGCCTAGAAATTGGAAATAGCTTGAGTTTGGAATAAAATCAAGTAGACAAAGGGAACTGGACTAATATATAGAGTGTGCTTCCTAGTCGTCCTCCATACCTGACATGTGAGGATAGATCTGGGTAGGTAAAAATGTCAGATGTATCATCAGAGAGGCTTTTGGATTGAGTATAGGTAGGAAAGGTCCTTGTTAAAGCCTAGACATTAGTTGTCATACAGGACAGGTGTAGCCAGACTAGCTGAGGGCACTAGATGTGGAACCTACATTAGATCTGGAAGGCTGGGTGAATGCATTGAAGGGATCAAAGATACTCCCTAAAACAGACTTTGGAGAAGAATCTAACATGTTGTTTTAAACATATATACTATTATAAGGCACTTATAGAATTTGGAGACTATCTGTATCTCTTTTTTTTTTATCCATTTTGTTTTTGCCCTTTCTCTTTTATTAGTCTTGCTATTCTTTCTTCAATTTCAGCTTAATTTAAATAGTGAATTTTAACTGTTCCTAAAACCATGATACTAAATACTTTCCTCTTTGGGTGAAACTGGTTATATTACAATGACCCTCATTTTAAAATTCTTTATATTATTTTCCAGTTGCATTTTACACCAGAGACAATAACAAATATCTAACATTTATTTGTAAAGTACCTAACAGATGCATAAAATATCAATGAGCACTGCTAACAGTCTCCAAAGAGAAACATTTTTAAAAATCCAAAGGGATTGTTCTTTATATTTTTTACTAAGAACACTGGCAATTACATTATATGATACAAAAAGTTAAAATGTAGCTTTTTATTTAAATATAGTTGGAAACTAGGTTAGTATTAATCCTTTAGTTATTGACTTACTAACATATGTAGGAGCTATTCTACTATACTTTTCTATAGAACTGTATGGGCATGGCAGATAGTAACATTTACAGAGCCTAGTTATAAGGTTGCTATCATGACACTTTCAAGAATATTTATTTATCATTTTAATTAAGCTTCATAGTAGAGTTCAACAGTACCTTCCAAGAGTTTATCAACAATAGAAATGCAAAGTGATGAAGCAAATTTTTATTAAACTGTTAACCAGAAATTGTAAAAATTCCTGTCATTTTTTATATTCAGTATTCAAATCTTGACTTTTATGTGATTGATTTGTTTTAAGGTTAACTATTCCATAAACAGCAGGTTGTCAATATATAATCTTGATGGACAGATGGCTAAATGTTAGAATATGGTTTATCTTTGCAGGTAAATAAACACCTGGTGATTGATTATAGTAATGTACTCTTTAAAATAGATTTTGTTCATGATTTAGAATGATTGCTTGCTCTACTCAATTTTAGATTTAAAGTGATTTGTGAAAATAGCTAATAAATATAATTTAGTTATTATTTTGGGATTTCTAAAATAAAAATTATTTAAATTTAAAATGTTTGAATATTATACTACTTGCTATTTAAAACACAACTAATCTCTTTTAAAATCTCTGAAAGATAAAAATTCTACCTGGTTGTGTGTGTGTGTGTGTGTGTGTGTGTGTGTGTGCTGTTGCTGTAGAGAATAACTCTCACAATCACTTTCTATTTTTATCAATGAGAAAAATCAGTAGATTCCATATGAATTTTTTAGCTCAGGGAGTTGATGTAAATTTTGAAGTCAGATTTTCTTTATAAGTAATGTAATGTTTTGATCATTCTAGCTAGCATTTTTCTAAACATGTCAATCACTCTTTCTGGCCCCTAGTCTTTAAAACACTAAGAACCTATTAACTGCATATTGTGAATATAATTCTAACACATGTAAATGTCTTTGTTTAAGTGATGCACCTCATTTATTTCAGTATGCACAATTTAGGGAAAATGTTGTTCTTCAGAAATAACTCCATGTTCCATTTTAATTTATAATTACACAAATTTTAAAACTTCATGATGAATAGAGTAAAATGAATAATTTGAGCCATTTCAAAATATATTTTAGTTATTATTTACATTACTCAATTGTATATTTGTTCAAATACTTGTATGATCCACAAAAAGGTGCTTGGATATTCAAACATATCTTGCGATAATCTTTTAATCTATAAATAAAAAAATATTTTATTAGATATAATTGTTATTCTGTTGGTTAAAGACAGAAGTTAATATATACCAGGTGGTTCTCTAGCTTGCTAAGGCCTAACATGAGCTAGTAGTCTGAAAACCTCTTGCTTCTACCTATAGAATGTATGAAATTAAAATCTTTGTGTCTGCACTCCTTGCTTTTAGGTGATGCATGGAAATGAATCTAGGGCCTTTGGTATGTTAGGCTGTTACTCTAAACCCTAAGCTACATCTTCAGAAATATTTTATTTGAAAATATGTAATTTAGTTCAATTATCTTTTCAAATCAACTTTCAAACAGTTATCAGAATAATACTATCAAAACTAACAGAGACCTATGTGTACAATAAATGAAATGCTACACTTGTCACAGGAAAATTATAACAGACTAATCAGATTATACGATTCTGTTTTCAAATTTTAAAGTCATAATTTTATTTTAGAAAGTTTCATATACTTATTAGATATGCATTTACCATATCCATTCAATACTATCACCTTCCAACTTTCCTTAGTACCTCTGTCCCATTTTTGTGTCAACTTCCTGTCTTCTTCTAATTCTTCTTCTAATTCTTCTAATTCTTCTTCTTCTTCTTCTTCTTCTTCTTCTTCTTCTTCTTCTTCTTCTTCTTCTTCTTCTTCTTCTTCTTCTTCTTTTTCCTCTTCCTCTTCTATTTCCTCTTCCTCTTCTTCTTCTCCTCCTTGTCCCCTCCTCCTTCTCCTCTTCCTTCTTCTTCCTTTTGATTTATTAATTTATTTGTAAATAAATTAATAAATTTATTAATAAAGTCTGCATGCCAGAATGGGGAAACAAACCACATTATAGATGGTTGTGAGCCACCATGTGGTTGCTGAGAACCAAACTGACAACTTCTCGAAGAGTAGCCAGTTCAGATGTCTTCATTTTATTTTAATTTTTTGTTATCAAAAATTCCAGACTCAAATTATTATTGTCAATTTGCACATATGGTTCGTGAGTGTCTACTGGAACATAAACAAATGACTTCAGTCATGACCTTGAAGGAGCATGACTCTCCCTACCTCAGCAGCCATTTGCTGCCAATAGCTCCTTTGATAGGAGTGGTGCCTGGGGAGGCCCTCTTCATTCATGCTGCAACATATATTGGCTTAATCTTGCACAGGTTTTATGAAAGTTATCATAGCTGCTTAGAGTGAGTATATGCAAATATGTCATATACAGAGGTCAATATTTCACATCTATCTTCCACATCCTCTGCTCTTATAGTTTTCCAGCCCATGTCTCTTAAAGTTCCCTGACCCTTTCCTCCTGGAGGGAGGCTGACTTAGAAGACTCAAGCAAGGTTAATTATGCACTAAGACTTATTTATATTTGATATATTGTCAAACAATAAATGTCTGCATTAACCACTGTACACTGCAAATAGAAGCTTCTCAGACATAAATTAAGAGTTGAACAATCTATGAAGGTAAGCATAAATATTTAGAATGTAGTTTGACAGTTTGAATGGTGGTCAATATTGTAGTATGCAGTTTATGCTACTAGGTAAGGCCATTGATATCTTCTCTTCTATCACAACATGCACATTGCCTTCTGGTATTATATAAGTTAGTCAGCAAGAAGTAAGTTTTTTGCTTGATTTCTCTGTCCTGCTTATACATTACTCTTTTAAACAAAAAGAGTGAATATTTGTTTAGGTAACTTATAATTCGAGATACATTCTCTTTATTTTTATAAACAGATGTCACAACATTTTCTCTAAGATAGCTAAAACTTCCATTGAAATTCTTTTTGATGACATCTATGAACATTTCCAATTATGAATTGTTCTAAGGAAATAATTTCTGAAAGCACTTTAGAAGAGTATCAGTAAATGAAATTTTTAGATGATAATAACCACTATCCTCTTATCTATCATTCCACATTTAACAAATAGATTTTGAATGTGAACTGACAAGTGACTTTTACCATATCCCTTGTGATTTAAATGACATATTTGGGTAGGAATTCAAGTATACTGTCATTAAGACACTTAAACTACTTTTCAATATATTATGTTAAAATTCTTTCTGTGTGATCATAATTTAAATGAATTATTTCTATGGTATGCAATAATGTACTTTTTTCTTTCCCTCTCCCTCTCTCTCCCCCCCAATATCCTCTTTCTCTGTATACATATGTACACACACATATCTGTGTACTCACAAAATATCTCAGGTCAGTTTCACTAATTATCATATAAATCTCAGCTTAACTAATTAAACATTATTTAAACAAAACTTTGTGACATCCCACATGTTATCTATCTATCTATCTATCTATCTATCTATCTATCTATCTATGTGTCTATCTATGTATCTATTTATCTGTCTGTGTGTGTATTCTGAAATATAATTACATCATCTCCCCCTTTCCTCTCTCCATCTTTCCCATGTTTTTTCCTTCTAGCCACTTTTGTGTGCCTCAGTTATTCTCTCTTCAGTAACCTTAAATAGAGGGCTAATATCTGAAATATATAAAAAGAACTTAAGAAAGTGGACTCCAAAACATTAAAACACACAAATGCAGAGAGCCTCCCAGCCCAGAAAGGGTAGTGGCAGGGGCAGAAGAGTAGAACTATGGTGATGGCTTTAAAGTCTGAAGGTCTCAGGGCTTTCTGGCTCTCTGGTTTGTACTGAAATGCTGATGAAAACTTCTAAAATTTCCTAAAAATGTCTTGCTCCTTCTGAGGGTAAGAGAATGTAGCCTTAGGTGATTAAAATCTGTAGCCTAACAGCAGAGGATAAGGCAATGTGGCCTTTGTTCTATCTCAGCAGGAACTGCCAGGCTCTAACTTTTGCCTGCTAGTCTAAAGTAGCAGGAAGAAAAGGACACTTACAAAAGCAGTTACAACGTTTATTAATAAGTTGTAAAAACTTTTTACAACTTAGTATCTAAGGGGAAAAGCAGAAGGGCTCTGGGGGGGAGGGGAGGGAAAATTTCTACTCTATCTGGGGATAGGGAAAAATTCTCTTCTCTTTTTATTCTATGTGCCTCTCATCTCTTTCACTTCAGTACTTATACATCTTTCAGAATACATGATCACATGTTACAAAGTTTATCTCGAGTTCACACCAAAAATCAAATCATAAATTGAAATAGAAGTTTACAACAGAGAATGTTTACATGCATATCCATTAGGAGTAATTATATGGCTAAACATCCATCATCTGTCTAGCTCCACAGGTTCACTGAAGGTGTAAATCCATGACTAAGTTATTAGTGAAGTTTTGTATAGATAAATGCAGACAATATTTTATCTGCTGTCCTGGCACCTATAATAAATTGTTAGTTCCCATTTAATGACCTCTGTTAATTGTTTTAAGACTTCTTGGAATGTGTTCTGAGAAAGTCTGGTTACTATCTAAGAGTGATCACTTAACTGGTGACACTTGGGGGACTGGCAGAGTTCTCATCACAGTTTTGACTATCAAAAAAGAACCTGATAGCAGCCCTGTTACAAAAGAGCTTAACAATCATTGATATAATTTTAGGAATTCTTATAGGATCATCATTAAGACTTAAGAAGTAATCTATTTATAAAGCATCATCACAAGATTGTACACCTTTGTGGATCTGCAGAGATCTGCTCCAAAAGGTGTGCTTTTACTTAGTGATTGGTATATTTGTTTAATAGTAATAGGAAAAGCCTATTAATAGCAGGAACCTTTCCTAAAATAAGGCACTTACAGCCTTGCTGAATAAGGGCTCACTTGTTGCAGATTATATAATAATCCAAGGTAAGCCATTTTAGGATGATTACCTGTGGGGAGCCGACAGAAAGCAGCTATCATCCTTGCAGCCATGTTGAGCCATATACCCTGACCAGAGACTTGATTGCATTAGCCTACAACAGCTGAGCACACTCTGATAACATCTTGCTTTAGATACCCAGTATTTTTCCTTGGGCGTGTGAGACTTAAAGGTGTGTGACTTAAGGGCGTGACTTAGAGATCAGATTTAGAGACAAGACCTAAGGGCATGACTTAAAGACGTGACTTAGAGGCGTGGCTTAGAAGTGAGACATATAAAAGGCAAAAGGCAGACAGGAGAGTTCAGAACAATTTGGAGTAACAGAAAATCAGACATTTCAGAGACTACCACTTGGAGTTAGTGAGTAGGAATTAGGTTAGATACTTGGAACAGAGAATTAGGCACTTAGCACTTGGAAGAAGAAACTTGGAACTTGGAGGCACTAGGGACTAGGAACTAGAGACTTGGAAAGAAGAAGAGAGACTGAAGAATAAATGGGATTGAATCATACTCTGTCTGGTCTCCATTCCTCATGTCAGTCCTCACTTTCTCTCTTGCTGAACCCTGACCTGCAGACTGGAGCTGCTTGGGGCAGTGCAAGCTCTAACAATTTAGCCCCCAAGGCTTTGGCAGTATGGGTTTCAACACTGACAGAATGGTCCCCAAAACTTTGGCCCCCAAGCGTGGGCTACCTTGGGCTGCAATATTTTTGGCGCCTAACTTGGGGCAGCTGGGGCTGCAACAATTACCTACAAATTATTAGCTTGTCTCATTATGGCTTTTGACAAACAAACAAACAAACAAACAAAAATAATCTAATTAAAAAAATAACAGGGTACAGAGGTAAACAGAATTCTCACCATAGGAATCTCAAATTGCTGAGAAGTACTTAACCTAAATATAGTAAAAGCAATATACAGCAAACCAGTAGCCAACATCAAACTAAATGGAGAGAAACTTGAAGCAATCCCACTAAAATCAGGGACAAGACAAGACTGCCCACTCTCTCCCTACCTATTCAATATAGTATTCAAAATTTAAGCCAGAGCAATTAGGCAACAAAAGGAGTTCAAAGGGATATAAAGTGAGACAAATATTGTTACTCTCATAGGCATTGTACCAGTATAACACATTTAGGAATACAAAGCTTAGACCCAGTCCTTCTTTAACTTTTTTTAAATTGATTTGAGATGGTCAGCCTGTGACTTAAGGGACTATAGCAAATTCATGACTTGGAGTTTATTATAAGGGTGTTCTCTATGTTTTATTTAGAAATAGCTGAGTGGAGTTAACAGGCAACAGTCCAGATTACCTTACATGGATAGCTGGTTTTCAAAACATCAGAAATCCTTAGAATTGACATGACAAACATTTCAGTATTGATGTTCATTTTCATTAGAGACCTGTCTGCTCTGGACAGCTTCCTATATTGAATTCTAAGAAGAAATTGAGCATCCTTGGAGTTACTCCAGTTGTGGTGAGACAGCCACTAGGCAAGAATTGCCACTTTCCTTCTACAGACAAATTACTGTCCAGAAAAGGACACACTTGCAGAATAGTCGACTGATTATATCTGCCTAGACAGAGTAATCAGCCCTTAATAATTCTGCAGCACTAAGGTCTGTCAGAAGATCCTGGGCCAGAAGGCAGAAGAACAGATGCTCCAATGTTTTGAAGTAGAGCCAGTGTCCAGGTGTTCAGAGGTCTCTATAAATTGGCTAAGTTTTAGAAACTACGATTTGTGCTTCCCACAATTATAGTTAACTCAGTCATTCTGGATTTCTGATGGGGTTGAAAACATATAGCTATTGACCTTAAGAGAAAAGATTTGAGTGGATGGTCGTCAGCTGACATTCATCCTAAAGCCAGGTTCAGAACTAAATGTTTTAGTTAGAATAGATGACAGAGGAGCTGGTTAGTCAACAAAAGGATGGACTGGGAATTAGGACTATCCTGTACCTCACTGGTACAAATTGGCATAATTATGCTCTAATTGTATTTTGAGAGAAAAGTTTCATTTTAACAGGAAGGGTGATGTGTAGAAGGAGCTAAGGTAGGAGGAGTACTGAAAGGAAGAAAAGGAGTAAGAAGAGGAGAAGAAGAAGGAGAGGAGAAGCTAGGTGATGAAAGAGAGAAAGAGGGGGGAGACAGGGAGGCAGATATTCATGTATCTCCACCAGTCAAAGATAGTTGTTATATCTAGGTCGGTCAGTGGGTTACACCTCTGATTGAACAATTCCAAACTTATAAAGCCCATGATTAACATTTTTTTTAAAAAATGTATAAATGCAAAAAGGAAAAGGGGGCATGGGATAGGGGTTTCCTAAGGGGGGTGGGGGGAATGGGGATAGGGGATGCCATCTGAAGTGTAAATAAAATATCTAATAAAGAAAAAGAATGAGGACATCATGAGATTTGCAGGCAAATGGATGGAACTAGAAAATATCATTTTGAGTGTGGTAATTTAGACCCAAAAAGACCGCATGGTATCTTCTTACTAAGAGAATATTAGCCAAAAATGTGTAGAATTCTCAGAATATAATGCATAGAACTCAAGAAGGCTAACAAGCCAATGGGTCCAAGTGAGAATGCCTCAGTCACATGTGAGAGGGAGAAGAAAGCAATCACAGAAGGGGAGGGAGGGACCTGAGTGGGAAAGGTGACAGAGAGGGGAAGAAGTGAACATGATCAGGTATTGTGGGGGAACAGGACTGAAGCTCTGAAGTCCAGCAGGATGAATGGAAACAGGCAATCTCAGGAAGTAAGAGCTGGGGGACCCTCTGGAATGTATGAGACCTGGGAGGTGAGTGACTCTCAGGGCACAAAGAGAGGGACCTTAGATGAAATGCACTGTAGTGGGGAGAGGAAACTTGTAGAGTCCACCTCCAGTAGAAAGACAGGGCATCAAGTGGAGGGATGGGGTTTCCATCTCACAGTCAAAAATTCTGTCCCAGAATTGTTTATGTCTGAAAGAATTGCAGGAACAAATATAGAGAAGAGTCCGAGGTAAAGGAGGTCCAATGACAGGCCCAAATTGAGATCCAGCTCAGGGGGAAGCCCCAAGGCCTGATGCTATAACTGATACTATGATGTGCTTCAAAGAAGGGCTTATCATGATTGAAAGAGTCAAATGCAGATATTTACACCCAACCAATGGACAGAAGCTGGGGACTCCTGTGGTTGAATTGGGAAAAAGCTGAAAGAAGCTGAGGAGGAGGACGACCCTATAGGAAGATCAGCAGTTTCAATTAACCTGGGTCTCTGAGATCTCTGACACTGAGCCAACAACCAGGCAGCATACACCAGCTGATATGAGGCCAGAACACATATACAATAGAGGACTGTTGGGTTAGAACTCAGTCAGAGAAGATGCACCTAACCTAGGAGAGACTTGGGGCCTGAGAGAGTAGGGATGTCTTGTGGAATTCGGGGGCTAGGGGGTAAAGACATCCTCTTGGAGACTGGGGGAAGGGGGAGGAGGTATAGAATTTGGAACAGTCAGCATGTGGACAGGGAGTGGGATAAATCTGGACTGTAAAAAAAAGATTAAAAAATAAAATTAAACAAAACAAAAAAAGTGGACATCATGAATTTTGCAGGCAAATGGATGGAACTCGAAAATATCCTGAGTGAGGTAACCCAGGCCCAACAGACATCCATGTTACTCACTGATAAGTGGATATTCGCCAAAAAATAAAGAATACCCATGATACACCCCACAGACCCAAAGAAGTCCTTAACAAGAAAGAAAGCCCAAATAAGGATGCTTAAATCCCACTTAGAAGGGGGAACAGAATAATCACTGGAGGCAGAGGTAGGGAGGACCCTGGGTGGAAGAGAGGTAAGGGGTGGTGAAAAAGCTAGGTAGGATCATGTATGGGTGTGGGACCGTGAAAGGATAGCTTGGTTTCTGGTGGAGCATTGGCTAGAGATGGCTGGAGACCCACCCTGTAGGGATGGCATACATTTCGCCACACCCTCAGACTCCAGGCTCCTGACACATGGCCTAAGACCTTCATTGATCCGTGCCTTTCAGTCACATAGGGCAATGCCCCTACAGCCCCTCCCAAAGAGTTTTCGGTCACCTAGCACAGGTAAAGGGTGTGACTACAGGCCTCAGAGCCTCAAGAGATCTTTATATTAATGAGATACCTAAAGACCAGAGGGTGTAGCCAATTAAACATTCCTCTCCAGACCCTCCTCCCTGTCTATTTAAGTCAGGCCCGCCCTGAGAAATGGGGTGGGTCGGGGGGAGGAGGGTGTACAACCAGATCCACTTTTCTCCATGACAATAAACCCTTTGAAACCATGGACTTCCTCTTGTCTTTGGGGCCCTCCATGGAGAACGTTGGAGAAGGCTTTTGCTTACCAAACTGCTTCTTAATCACCCGCTAGAAGACTTTTCTGCATTCCCGCCATGAAGGCTGCCCACTCAAGCTGAGCTGGCCAACCCAGGCAAGTGAGTGCCATACCTGAGAGTCTCTTACCCCATGGGGCACCACCAGAGCTCTCTTCCTCATCCCTCTCAGCTGTGCTGGTCCAGTCCATATGCCCTGCCTTCCTGTCTTGCTTCTTCCAGGGCTCTCAGCGGCATCTTGGAGCCCAAAGACAGAGACCACCAGTCTCCTGGTCAGCTGCTTTGGCCCGGAAACCCCCACTCAGGAGCTTTGCCTCTGCAGGACTTCAGGCTGAGACCTCCAAGTCCAGGCAAAGCTCTGTGGTTTCTCACAGTCCGTGTCTGCCAGGCATAGCTTGGAGAAAAGTCAAATTCTTATGCTTCTGCCTCCCTGAGCCATGGCAGACATGTGGGAACCAAAACACAGCCCAATAGTATCCATGCCCACATGCGAGCTACAGCCCCACATATGGGGGGCACAGGAGAGAAGACCGGAGGGTCAGAGCAATTAATGGAAATGTACATCTACAAGGAGTGTGGGTGGGGGACCTCTAGAAAGTCCCTGAGATCTGGATTATGAGAGACTTCCAGGACCCAAGGAGGAGGACCTTAACAGAAATGCCCAATAGTAAGGAGTTGGAACCTGAAGAGACTATATTCATTAGACAGACAGTGCCCCTAGTGGAGGGATGGAGTCATCCATCCACCTTTAAAAATTTTGAACCAAAATTGTTCCAGTCTAAAAAAAAAAAAATGCAGGGACAACAATGGAACAGAGACTGAAGGAAAGACCATATAGTGATTGGCCCAATTTGTGATTTATCCCATGGCACCAAACCCTGACACTATTACTGATGTTATACTATGCTTGTAGACAGGAGCCTAGAATGGCTGTCCTTTGATAGTCTCTACCAGCAGTTGACTGAGACAGATGAAGATACACCCAACTATTGGACTGAGGTTGAGGAACTCTGTGGAAGAGTTAGGGGAAGGATTGAAGGAGCCCAAAGGGATGACAACACCATAGAAAAACAAACAGTGTCAATTAATCCAGACCCCTGGGAGATTCCAAAGATTAAGCCACCAACCAAAGAGCATACATGGGTTGTTCCACAGCCCCTGGCACATTTATAGCAGAGAAATGCCTTCTCTGGCATCAGTGAGAGAGGCTTTGCCTAATTCTGTAGAGAATTAATGCCCCAGGGAAGAGGGATGCCCTGCAGTGCCTGGTGGATGAGTAGGAAAGCACCCTCCCAGAAGCAAAAGGGAGGATGGATGGGGTTAAGAACTCTGGGATGGGGAACAAGGAGAGGGCAACATTCAGAATGTAAATAAATAAAATAATTAATTAAACATATATAAAATAATAGGTTCTCAAAATATGCACTCACACCAAGAAACAAGAACAATGGCTTGTTGAAATGTTTATTTACTTATTAATTATTAACCTATCAGGAAATATTTGTTTGGATTTTAAGTGTTTCTCATAAGGACCAATGAATAAATACACACATATGTATATACATATATACATACATATATACATACATACTTATAAACTTGTTACTGAAAATTAATATTATGACTCTCATCATATTTACAAAAGGTCTATTCTGTCCTTTGTATTACATAAGATATAAATGTAAAAAGGTAAAAGTAATACATAAAGGCAGCTTTTTATTGAATTGACTATGTGTACTGTAAGTCTTCAATTGTCTCCTTTGGATTTGAATTTTTCTGATTTAATTCTCTGTCTTATTTGTCTCAAATTTCTACTTTGATCATTTATTTTCTTCATTCTTTTTATTTTTTGGCCTACTCTTGCTTATATGTTTAATATCAGCATCTTTTGAAATAATTAATATTTAATGAATGCCTGGAATTATTGAGGAATCAGAACCCATGATTAACAAACCAAAAACAATTGAAACATTCTTAATTTCATGGAATTTTTATTTTGTTAATGGAAACTGATCACATAAAAAAGAACTAATATTTTAAAGCCAAGATAAACACTATGAAGTAGACTATGAAGTAGATTAAAATAAAAAAAAATTAAAATAAAATCAAAAAGAGGATAATCAATGGGTAAGAAAAGAATAGTTTAAGAACTCATATGCCACCTGGGAGGTAAAAGTTAAAGAAGGACTTTGCATTTTGAAGTCAGACTAAGCTATACAGAAACTGAGGATGGCCTGGGCAACAAGTAAAACAAAACCCATTTTAATAAACAAAATAAAACAAAACAACAAAAATAAGTGTCTACTCACGGTTTGACCTTAGTAATCAAAGTTACTATTACCTCCCTGTTGTGGCCTGAGAGTATCAAACTAGATACTCTTAGCCATATTTGTTTAGTCCTGAGCCCTTTGTTTTTGTCATTTGTCTGTCAGCACCATATTGTTCTCTAATCCACATTGCTCACTCTCCAAACATATTTGCTTACTTTCAGACAACACATGTTCATTTCTTCTACTCTGTGAAACATTATATCAGTCAGCTTTCTTTGCCAGTCATATCTAAGCTATGCCTCTGTGAGGCATCCTTGATATCTATTTTGATTTATTTTTCACATTTATTGAATAACCAGATATTGCACATCAAATTTCATATGGGGCTTTTAGTACTTATTATCTTTAGATCATATTTGAATGATAGGCACTGTATTATATACTTTGAAGATTGCTTTAACATTTATTATAATAAAAATGGCTAGAAAACACAATTACAATGTTCAAAAGACACATAAAAAGGAAAATCAGAGTATATGGAAAAGTATTATTTTCCATGGGGTTATTAGAAAGATTGTATGTAATGAAGTAATTTCAGACAGGAATATAAATCTTAGGCTAGAACAACATAGGCTTCAGGCATGAAAATGACTTTGGTCTAGGACAGGGAAATTGGCTCAGATATTTTGGTCATCCTAATAAGCCATTAGAAATAGTGATTAAAGGAGTGATCTTGGGACTTTGTTTATTGCCTTGTTTGTCCCTTGACTATTTCTATCTATTGTATTGCTAGCTCCTCAACCTAGAACTGACTTTAATACTTGCATGTAATTAAAATGGTATTAAAATGCAAAGGAGGAGGAGGGATAGGATAGGGTGTTTATTTGGGGGAGGTCAGGAAGGGGGATAACATCTGAAATGTAAATAAATAAAATATCCAATAAAAACAATAAAAAGGTGGCATGTATAATTTATACATGTACATAAACTATTGAATTAATAGTCAAATGATGGGATTATTCATAACTTTTGCAGATTTCATCAATATATGTTGGTGAGACCATCCACATAAAACTAAATAAGGTCAATTTGGAGATTAGATGAAAAGAAAAGGTAGAAAATATATCCTTTTAACATTTTACTTAGTTTTATTTTTTTAAATTTTATGCATTTTTAATCTATTCTTTCCCATTTCTCAACTCCTACATTATGACCCACCCCTACCAGTTCAACTTTATGTTCATTTTTTTACAAAGAAAACAAAATTGCTCATAAATACAAACAAGGAGTCTGTCTTCTGTTGGCTGGGGAATAAGGCCTGCCCTAGAGTGTAATTGGTATACTTAGTGACACTCCATTGAAGAAATAAAACAAATAAACATCTTAAAAATAACTAAACAAGAATAGACAGCTTGCAAAAGAAAAATACGAGCATAGAAAAAACAAATGTTCAGTGTTCTAAACTCTTTATATTTGTAGCCTAAAATGTTGGGTCAGGAAATAGAGTAGAAATATGTAGCAGTGGGGAATGAGGAACTGGGGTAGCCACCAGAAAGTCCCAGATGCCAGGGAAGCAAGAGGCTCCCAGGACCCAGTGGGCTCAGTCACATATCTAAAAGAGGATGGCCTTATCTGGCATCAATAGGAGGGGAGTCCCTTTTTCCTATAGAGACTTGATGCCCCAGGTTTGGTAGATGTTAGAGTGCAGTGAGGTGGGAGTGGGTGAGTGGGTGGGGGAACACCCTCACAGTGGTAAAGGGGAGGGCATAGAGGAGGGATAGGATAGGGGGTTTATGGAGGGGTAACTGGGAAGAGGGATTTATTTGAAATGTAAATGAATAAAATGATTAATAAAAATACTATTAGAATAAAAATAGTGCTCTTTCTTCCTCAAGTCCTGGGCTCAATTTCTTGCATATACATAGTTATTTTCTAACATCATTTCCTGGCCCTCTGAGAGCACCAAGCACAACAGATGCCACAGAGACATAGATGCAAATAAAAGACCTATACACATAAGAAAAATAAGTAAACATTTAAAAGACAAAAATATCAACAAATAAGTAAATATTTAAATGGCAAAAATAGCATAGCAATTTTTTAAAGAAAAACCAGGACTAGGTTCAATTAAATAAGCAATCATTAATAGTTGTTACCCTTTATTAGAAACCTGATATAGGCTGTTGTTTCTTTATTTTGGCATAATAAGTTCTCTGCATCTACTAAACATTTTTTAATATACATGTAGAAAGTGAATGAAAATTTACTTATCATATGAATGATTCTTTAAATTTAGTATGCATCAATGATACAGCAAAGTCTTCCATATAAATTAATATATTTGTAAGAGAAGAACACAAATACCATATTAATTTATTTAAAATATTTTTCACTTATTTTGTGTTTGTGTTCATGTGAATATCTGTGTGTTTGTTTTGTGTGTGTGTGTGTGTGTGCTTGCATGTATACTGTGGTGAGTTTGTGTATAAGTGTATGCCATGAGCACATGGAGGACAATGAACAACCTATGGAATCATTTCCTTTCTTCTACCACATGTATCCTGGGAATTGCATTCATCTTTTAGGCTTCATGGAAATTACCTTTGACAGCCAAGCCATTTTGCCAGCCTGTGCTGTGTTGATTTTCTATGCCAATAAACTTATATTATGACACTTTAAAAATAATATAATTCATTTGCCATTCTTACTAATAGCTTAATAAAATTTCCAAATAATTTTAAGACGAGGACACTGTATCTTATGGAACTACACTCTTTAGTGTCAGATCATCTCAGTTAGTAATTATCACTTAAATAATCACTTATCATTCCTTGTTTTAAAAGAACAATTTTGACATTGCTGAAGTGAAATATAAGCTTTTCCTGGTTTGTTTTTATGTATCTACAATTGCTCTTATCTAGGAAAGCTTCCTGTTAAATTTTACAAAGGTTTTTAAATTTTGAGGCTGTTTTGAACAGTATTTGTTTTGGCAAAAATAAAGAAAGCAAGAGCCAAAAATGCCACTTTCTCTTCTTAGAAATATTGCCTAGTTTATGACTGTGAAATATAAGCTGGTGCTATCACTTGTAGTTCCTAAAATTTATAATCAAATGTAAGAAAATCTTTCTTTTACTTTAGTATAGCTAGCAAGAAATTATCTAGTCTGAAAAGTAACATTACCATTAGGAGGAAAAAAAGAAGTTATCATGTGATTAAAAGTGCATTGTCTAGTTTCATATAGACAATAAAATCATGAAATGACTCATTGACTCAATTACTCCCTTCTACTTGTAGGATCTAGCATGCCTTATCTCTTTACTTTGAATGCCTCTGTCTTTCCTCATTTTGAAGTCATTTGCCTTTCATTCTATTCATCTTTCCCTAACTTTATAGCCTTAAAATAAATTTTAGATGTATAACAAATTGCCCGTTAAATAGCTGGCCTTGTCAAACTGATAGGCAGGGAACAAAAAAAATCGCTCATTTCTAAAGGCCCATTTACTTATTAATGACAGCATAAGTTACTATTTTTCTTTGAATGAATTACTTTACCCCAAGTAGACAGCCTGGTAGAAAAAAAATAGAATAGAAAGTAGGCCTTTGAAATGTCACTTCATAAACCTTTCTATGACTTAGATCCCATTTGTCATTAGAAATTGTTTTGAGATATATAACTTCAGCTTTGTAAAGAACTTGAAAAAAGGCAAAACAGCAGACTCAGTAAACATCCTTCCTATGGTTAGACATGGAACATTATTAGAAAACCCAGTCTGTAATTTATTGCACATGAAATTTGGCAATACACTTCAGTTTCCTGAACTTAAGGTTTTCATCTTGTATGTAGGGCAAAATATTACTTACCACTAGTCTTATTTCAAGGATAAGGTATGTAAAGCAGTTTAAATAGAAAACGCAATTGATAGTTAATTGGATATTAGTTATGTCATTATTAATATTTATTTTTAAAATGATATAAATATCAGGTGAAGTTTGTCATTCATTTTTTCAAAGGATATTACACATAGACAAAGTTTCAAGATATTTTCATTCTATTCCTTAGAAATTATATAAATTATAAATTACAACACTTTCTTCATGCTTTTTTACTGATTTTACATTTGCACAATCATTCACTTTTTGATGTTGGTGTTCAAACTTGGAGCTTCACATATTCTGAGCAGTTCCTTGTCCTCAGAGCTACACCCTTAGCTTTCCCCAAGCATTTCTATTTACTATTTTTTACATGTTTTATGGATTCCTCATTACATTTTTATCACTGACCTTTTTGACAGAGACTATAAAAATTCTTTGTTGTTTTTGAGTCTCATCACCACAAAGAAACAAAATACAGACTTGAAGTAAGTAAGCATAGTTTTGTTGCAGCATATCTAAACATATTATGAAACCCAAGACTGTGAACTGGAAAAACACCACTGTGGTGTGAATCAGCCCTAGCATACACCTTTATCCCAAGAGCTTTCTCTAAACAAGAGCTAAATAAAGTCAAAGAGAGGTCAAGAGGTAGAATAAGCAACCAGTTGACAGGGAGTGGACATAAGGAAAAGAAAGGAAGGATATGGAATTGAAGGGTATTTAAAGACAGTGTGGAGAAGAAGAAACCTTATTTTTTTTTTTTTTTTCCGTTCTGGGATAGCAGTGCAGTAGAAAGGTCAACTGGGTGCTTTAATTTCCTCTTTTAGCTAGAAGATTTTTACCGTAGCATCTGTTTCCTGAGTAAAATTAGTAAAATCTAAAGGGTGGGATTTTTGTTTTTATAAAACAACAAAAAAAAATTTACTTAAGTAAGTATAGCAAGTATAAAGTATATTAAGAAACTGAAGCCGGGCGGTGGTGGCGCACGCCTTTAATCCCAGCACTTGGGAGGCAGAGGCAGGCGGATTTCTGAGTTCAAGGCCAACCTGGTCTACAGAGGGAGTTCCAGGACAGCCAAGGCTACACAGAGAAACCCTGTCCCGAAAAACCAAAAAAAAAAAAAAAAAAAAAAAAAAGAAACTGAAGTTAGAAACTGAAGTTAGGAAGAATCACTTGTCCGGTAGAACACAAAATCTCTTTAGGAATATTATATGTTAATACATTAAAGAGTAGTCCAAACTTGTTTGTATGCTCATGTGTGTGGTTATGTGTCTGTGTGTGTGTGTGTGTGTGTGTGTGTGTGTTTGATAAATAAGACTATATATCTTCATAAACCTTTAAACAACCTAAATATCTATGTTCTGGTAAATAAGACAAGATATACCACATACATTTAGTCTAGTTAATATAATGCTATTCAGTATTAAGAAGAAATGAATGTAACAGAACCTCCAAAACCTTATAGTATATAAAAAGGTTAAAAGAAGACATAGAAAAAGATTGATTCCATTTGTACAAATTTTCAAGTAAAGAAAAATTCACAGAGAAAGAGGGTAGTTGTTTATGCCAGAGATGATAATGAAATAATAAGAAAATAATAGCTTAAAATAGTTTCAAACAAAATTATGGAGGTGTGACTAGAAAGTTCTAAAAGTAGTTTATAGAGATTATTGCAGCACTTGTAAAGTTATTCAAGTAATTGAATAGATATAAAATATAAGAAACCAAATTAGAAGAAAAAATAGGAACAATTGCAATATATTTTGTACATAAGTTATAGAGTATGGAGTTAAATTAGTACTAATTAACAGCATATTTTCAAATAATGTCACTGATTATCCATACATACCAACATTACCTCAAATGCCAATTATTTAATTAAAAATTGTTTACTCATCATAAATGGCTCTCTTCACATGTAATTAACCTTTCACCTGTTTTTAAATATAAAAGAGTTATGAAAGATTAAAAAATGAGATTTACATTGTCTTTATGAAGACCATACCAGGCATCAGTAGTAAAAATAAATTATGATTGGGATTAGGAATATATTTTGAATATTAATTCTCTTGATTTCATATGTAGAAACATATAGAGTCCTATCTCTTCATTTATTTATGCATGTATGAACAACTTTTTATTTATTAGGCATACATGGCACTCTCAGTACAAGTCCCTCATAATTATTAACTACTTCAGCATCAGTCTAAACAGTTCTTGACCCTGATTTTTTGTGTTGTTTTTCATTTTCTTTTAATTCATTACTTAAAAATTTTCACAGTCCAGTCTTTACTCCCCTTCCCTTCTGCCCTCCCACAGTTCCTAATCCCATTTTTCCTCCCTCTGTCTCCAAGAGAATGCCCCCTGCTAGGCCTCCCCAATTTGTGGGGCCTCAAGTTTCTCAAATGTTAGGCAAGTCTTTCTCCACTGAGGCCAGACCAGGAAGTCCTCTGCTGTGTATGTGTCCATGGAGTCTCAGACCAACTATTGTATGCTGCCTGGTTGGTGGCTCAGTGTCTGAGAGATCTCAAGGGTCAGGGTTAGTTGAGACTGCTGGTCTTCCTTTGGGGTTCCCCTAATCCTCAACTTCTTCCAGCTTTTCCCCAATTCAACTGCAGGGGTCAGCAGCTTCTGTCCATTGGTTGGGTGTAAGTGTCTGCATCTGTCTCACTCCGCTGCTTGTTGGGTCTCTTGGAGAACATATATGCTAGGCTTCTGTCATGAATGTCCTTTTGGGTCTTAGTTACCTCACTGAGGATAACATATTTTTGTTCTATGCGTTTGCCACAAACTGTAGTTCATTTACACAATGGAATACTATCCAGCTATTAAGACCCTGAAATTTCTGACATTGTTTCTATTCCTTCCATGAACTTCATGTTAAACAACTGTTCCATGATTAAATATTAAATCAGTACCCACACACATGTGTGCATGCCACTTCATTATCACTTCTTAGTAATATTAGTTTAAAATATTTCTCTCTTGGATTACTATTCCTTCTAGTACAGTCAATTCAAAAGTTATTTAAGCTTAACAAGAATTAACTGGAAGCAAAGCTGTCAGTTTTATATATGTTTTTCATTCCTCCTGACTCACTATCTCACATTCATTTTTCACTTTGTTCAGATAGGCCTCTATGGTGTAGCACCATAACTTCCTTATATGCTTTTGCTTTTTAATCCTTTCTCCTTTCTCACCTTCTTTGAAGCTTGCCTGAAATCTAGAACAACATATTTGAGTGATACAATGATGAAGATTGAAAATGGACTGAAAATAATCAGTGAAATGGTATTTGAATTATGATAACAGAGTTGGAAAAACAAAATTCTTTTCAACAACAACTCAACTACAGGCTGAGTCAGAAAAAATCAACAGATAGCAAAACCCCAAATTTTAAAACTACCTTTGGATTTTACACCTTGATCAGTCTATTACCCCACGAATGCTTAGCACTTTAATGTATTACAGTAAATTAATATCTTCTGATACCTAACTTGAGCGGGCTGACTGCATTGTGAAAAATCAACAAATCATGAATAAAAGTGCAGTGTTTCTCTCTATTGCACATTGTTGAAGATCACGATCTTATAGCATGATTATTTTGAGTTCTTGATTCACCCAGAGCTTAAAAATACCAAACACTAGTTTCTAGCTTTTATTTGATATGTATTATCTGAAAGCCTGTCACAGCACTATTGCCATTTAAGTATTTTCCTGAGATTTGAGAAGTCAGATAAATATATTTGTTTCTTGACATCTAGTATACAGCCAACAATGAGTTACTTCCATCTACTTTAGGCTTGTGCTGTATAATGAATGTCAGTTGGTGACAGCTTAATTCTGTTTCGCTGATTATCTCAAACCTGAGTTTTATGGCAATGCAGGCTCACTTTCTCGTTTACCTTTATATGCCTGATAGAATATATAATTACAGTTGGGGTTAGCATAATCTATCATCTACTTAATGAGCTGCATGACTATTAAACTCAAAATGGAAACAAATTTAGCATATTTTAACTTTTCTTCACTCTGCTGTGATTTTATTTTTACAGTGACACTTACTTTGATCCATTAGCTCCCTCCCCTTCATTCTGACAATTGCTCTACATCAATTCATTTCCTAATCTCATGATTTGAAGTCAATGGCATTTGACCTGAAAATAAAATTTTTATGATTATTAAACTACCAGAAGGGAACTGGTAATTTGAATTTCAGTATTTGCATTATCATGCATGTACAGAAAGAACATTTTGATAATAATTTATATTTGGATGAAGTAGTTCCTCTAATAAGGTTTAACAAAAACTCTGAGATGACTGAGACAGATTACTTTTAATATCAACAAAAATAGATAAAATGGTATTCTGTGAGATTAGTGGTAAAATGACCATATCAAAGACTGAATGCATAGTATTTGGAGATGGGATCCTTTAATTTTTTCTGATAACCCATCTGTTTGTGAATGTGAATATAATAGGTAAAGAAAATAGCAGGATTAGACATACAGAAAGCTCCCAAGTTGTAAAAATGAGCACAAAAGTGTTTATTTAGTGAACATATAGAATATGTACACATGATTCATATACCCACCTACATAGAGAATATCCTTAGCTCCCATTTAAATTAAATTTGAGCTAATGTTTCAGATAGGATCATACATTCTTATACAAAATTCTACTTAATGTGATGGAATATGTAGGAGGTAAACTCAAGCAGAAAATAATATGTAATAAATGAAAAATTAAAACACTGATTTTAAGAAAAAGTAAACTTATAAATCAGTCATTCTACATTTAATCAAAGTAATGGTTGAATATCTTCTTTCAGAATAACTTTGCTATTGAAATTTATTATAAACCCCTTTAGGGAAATTACTTGAAGACATTACTGAATCGCCCTAGTAAACAAAATCTAGAAGAAAATTAAATGTTTCAAATAAAATTTCTGGGTTATGAGATATCTTTCCTGAGGGTCATCCTCAACTTCTGTGAAGCTTCTATAAATAAACCATGCTTTTTAATTTTACTGAGTTTGGGAGTCAAAACACAGAGTTTGGCAGTTTCCAAACAGGCAAAAAGCAATGGGGAAAATAAAAGATGAAATAACATGAGGACTCTTCAAATATATGTGGAAATTTTTCCTGTGTTCTTGGATGGTCCCTGAAGTTAACATGAATAGAATAACATAAAATATTTGGAAAGCTAAAAGAATTGAGCAGTTTAATTTGCTCATCATCTTGGAAATGAGGTTCAAGAGGTATGCTATGGAAATAAAATCTATGGTTCATAGTCAAGCGATAGATAACACTCTATATGAACTAAAAGTTATGGATAACCTTACACTGAATGTAGAATTATTTTCTGTTTTTCAATTATTATTGGCAAAAGGTAGTTTGTTTTCCTTTTGTTGTATCCTGAATTTACCCTGTAAGATTGTGGAGGAAGGGGAAGAAAATGAAAGGTACAAATAATAAAGAAATAAATGACTTTATTGATATGTAAATGATTATGCAGAAAATTCCAAGGAATTTTTTATTATAAAAGCAAATGTGCTTATTAATGACAAAAGCATCAATATACAAATATAACTTGACCTTTTATATAATAGTAATAAAATATTTAATCTATAATATATATATACATAAGTACTGCCATATTAGTATATAAAATATATTCAATATTTCTATCACAGAAACAATAAAACACTGAGTAAAAATTAATGGAGACTTGAAAACTGCTGATATATTTATTATGACTCTGGGATTTTAAAGATTGGACTATAGTGTTAGGTTGTGTAACTGACTTGATGTGTATGTGAAGATAGAGAATGTTTGGTGTCTTTTACTAAGAGTTGAAGATTTTGTAAATTATGTGATTTAGATATGAAACAAAAGTCAGAATTAAACTGTAACAGAGAGAAGAATTTGACATTAAATAATAATTTCACTTGTTACAGATTTACTTGATCCTGAGTTTACAGGAACATGAAATAGTTATACAAATCAAATATTAGCTAATGAGAAATAATAAAACAAACTTATTTTATAACAGTTACTTTACATGGATATAATAATAGCATTTATTAAATAAAAATCAATCATACATACTAATCATATAAAATAATTTATTTATTTGTGTACAAAGAATTAAATCCTGGCTGAATATTTGATAATTCAGGGCATAGATCATATTAAATATTTTTCAAAGTAATTGATACTTTGATTTCATCATCAAAATTGAGAATTTTATTTCACATAAGCTTGCAGTACAAGATGGCAAAAAAAGATTTGGTGCCACTTAAGACATCTTTAAAAATTAAGACAACACTAATCCCAAATCAATGTTTATTTAATGATTGTTTGTACGAAATTCAAGTCATCAACCCAAACAGCATAATTTATTGTCAAACATTCTAACACAACACATAGGTAATACTTTTATACATATTGAAGAATAAGAATGGGCAAATAATGAAAACCTTAGTTTTCTGTAATTAGACTTTTAGGTAGGTGACCAAAAACATTTTAATGTTTATCTTTAACATTGCAATCTGTGGTGGTTTGACTATGCTTAACATAGGAAAGATTGGGAGGTATGGCCTTTTTGGAGTAGATGTGGCCTTTTTGGAAGAAGTGTATCATTGTGTGGGTGGACTTTGAGTACCTCCTCCTAGCCACACTGGATCTAGTCTACTCCTGTCTTCCTTTTAATGATGTAGAACTATCAATTCCTCCAGCACCATGCCTCTCTGGAAGCATTTATGCTTCCCATCTTGATGATAATAGACTGAACCTCTGAACTTGTAAGGTAACCCCAATTAAATATTTTCCTTTATAAAAGTTGCCTTAGTCATGGTGTTTCTTCTCAGCAATGGAAACCCTAACTAAGATACAATCCATAATAATCAAAAGTTTCAAATCTGAACTGCAATGTTTCAGAGATTAGTTCTCAGTATAGCATGGTAGTACATACAACAAAAAATATATACATGTGTGTTTGGAACCAAGGTTGTAGTGAAATTGTCTGGAACAACACAGCTAAGTACAGCCAAAACCATCTATGCATATACTATATATCTGATATTGGTTTAATATTTATTTGAGACAACTGCATTCAGTCAGATGATCTCTCCCATCATGGTATTATTATCCAGTTTAGGAATCTGGAGACTAGATGACAGTTTGGTTTCAAAAAGTAAGTTATTTAAGAAATTAGTGTTCCAGGCAGTATTCTACCAACTACTTATTGTACTCTTATTAGTCTAAAGAGTCAATATGATCTGTATCATAATTTCAATGATGATTTTACAGAAAGAAACAAATGTTTGGTAGGGTTTTACTATACAGTTTCCAATCAGATTCTCTGATGACAACTTGCCAAATAGTAGAATTATAGGTGAGTGAAAATATACCCAAATTGTATAATTTTAAAAGCATGTATATTAATCTGTTAATTGTGAAAATAATTGTTTTATTGCTCCTTTTCCCCAAACATTCACATAATGTATTTTGCCCATATTACTCCTTACTTTCTGTTTTTTCATTCACTTCTGCTGGACTTTTTTCTTCATTTTAAACTAGACTTTATTCTAACTTTATGTCATCAAGTCAGTATGAAAGCTTCTCCTTATTTCTTTTATAGCTATATGAAGATTGATATAGAATGAAAATTGAAATTTATGATGTATTGTTAAAATTAATGATTACTTTATTTTGAATTCTTTGTATGTATTGGGTATTAGCTCTCTATCAGATGTAGGATTGGTAAAGATCTTTTCTTAACCTGTTAGTTGTCATTTAGTCCTATTGACAGTGTCCTTTGCTTTACAGAACCTTTGTAATTTTATGAGGTACCATTTGTCAATTCTTGAACTTAGAGCATAAGCCATTGGTGTTCTGTTTTCCCCTGTAGCATTACCTGAGGACTCAGCTATATCACTCCTGGGCATATACCCAAAAGATGCTCGAACATATAACAAGGACACAGGCTCCACTATGTTCATACAAGCCTTATTTTAATAGCCAGAAGCTGGAAAGACCCCAGGTGTCCTTCAACAGAGGAATGAATACAGAAAATGTGGTGCATTTATATAATGGAGTATTACTCAGCAATCAAAAACAATGAATTCATGAAATTCTTAGGCAAATGGATGGAACTAGAAAATATCATCCTGAGTGAGGTAACACAGTCACAAAAGAACACACATGGTATGCACTCACTGATAAGTGGATATTAGCCTAAAAGCTTGCAACACCCAAGATACAACTCACAGACCACATGAATCTCATGAAGAAGGAAGACCAAAGTGTGTGTGCTTTGGCCCTTCTAAGAAGGACTAACAAAATAATCATGGGAGCAAATATGGAAACTTAGTGTGGGACAGAAATGGAAAGAGGTGTTGTCTGGCAACTGTTCCGCTTGGGTATCCATTCCATGTGCAGTCACCAAAGGAAGACACTGATGTGGATTCCAGGAAGTGCATGCTGACAGGACCCTGATATAACTGTCTCCTTAGAGGTCTGCCAGAGCCTGACATATACAGAGGTGAATGCTCACAGATAACCATTGAATTGAACACAGAGTTCCCAATGGCGAGTTAGAGAGAAGATTGAAGAAGCTGAAAGGGTTTGTGGTCCCATGAGGAGAGCAACAATACCAACCAACCAGTGCTCCCAGGGTCTAAACCACTAGACTGGGAGCACATAGGGAGGTACCCATGGCTTCAGCTCTATATGTAAGGGAGGATTGCCTTGTCAGGCATTGGTGGGAGAGAAGGTCCTTGGTCCTGTGAAGGCTGAACACCAAGTGTGGGGAATTTGATGTTGGGGAGGTGGGTTGGGTGGGTGGAGGTACATCCTCATAAAAGCAGGAGGAGGAGGTATGGGATAGGGTTTTCTGGGTGAAGTCGAAATGGGGAAAGGGGATTACATCTGAAATGTAAATAAAATATTTAATAAAAAAAGAAAAAAATATTGAGTTTGAGCTAATCTAGTTTACTTATTGCTCTAGTTGTTTTATTTAAGATTTCTAGAAAGATAGCAATATATTGTTTTTAATATAAAATTGATATCAATTTAATCTATTTTATGTGTTGCAGAATTTTAAAGCAATAATAAGATAACTAAAACCAAATCATTCTTTTAAAGTTGCCTTTGACCATCAAATGGATGATGAAAATCTGAAATATATCTGATATATATGGATATATATATGATATATATACCATAGAGTACTAGTCAACTTTAAAGAAAAATTCAATCATGAAATTTGCAAATAAGTGGATGGAACTAGAAAAGAACATATTGAGTTAGGTAACACAGACACAGAAATACAAATGTTTAATATTCTCTTTCATTGGAGGTTCTCATGTTGATGTCTTCAGATGTAAATACATATTGTACATTAACTTTAAAAAGGAGAAAATTAAAAAGGGGATCATTATTTGTGTAGGTGGTTGGAGGAAGAATGCACAGGTACAAATAATGAGATAGAGTGCTGTTACTCTAATTAGGGAGGGGGAAGATCAATATGTGAGAAAGTGTATAAAATAAAAAAAAAGATGCCTGAAAATTCATAAGGAATAATACTATTTACTATCTACCTAAAAATTCTCCATATTACACATAACTCTATGGGTAAACATACATACATAGTTGAAATAATTTTTTTTTATCCAGACTAACAGTTTTCCTTCTAGAAGTCAAAGACAACCAAGCAAAACCCCCAACACTAGTCATGAGTAATATTCCTATTTTGAGTTGTTGATCAGAGTGGTCTGAGAGACTCCCAAAACACATAGTTATATGCTTAGATTTTACTCTGAAACTATCTTATTTAGACTGCTTCAACCTTCTTTCTAGCCCAGCAACCAGAGATAAAGGAAAAGGAAAGTTTATAAGAAAAGGGGGCTGTAGACCTGTTTAGAAGGAGTTCTTTGGAACAATTCCACTCTTTGTTTTCAGGATACCCACAGTCAAGTCCAATAGCAAACACTAAGCATGAATCAATAACAGTGGCTTGATCTAGCAGAAATCACAAGGCTCCACCTAATTGGCACTAGTTAGCAGAAGCAACAAGAATCACCCAGAATACCATGAGTTCTTTGGCACATTTTTCTCTATGAAGTGAAGACCAGTGAAAACCAGAGAACAGTGAAGTCATTATAGGCTATAGCAATGCAAAAGTGTCCTTTCAATGTTTATGAGGTTCCATTTATACCCTTTTCAAACATCACATGCCCTCTCAAGTCTCCAGTACAGTAAGACATCACATGCCCCCTCACATGTCTGCTTCAGCAAAATATCCTCTCACAAGACAGCTTCAAGAAAAACATCACATGACCGAACTGAGTTTTCAAAGAAACCAAAATTTTTCACTTCATATATCCTATTGATAGTTCCTTTGGTTACTACCTCCCCAGAAGGCAAGGTAATTCCCTATTGCTGAAACCATTATGGACTTCATACACCTGCCTTTAACGCTCCCAAACTGGAGTTGAACTGCAAGTTTCTCCATGAGAACTAGGTTTCATGGTACAAAAAGACACAATGAAACCTAGACAACTACCCAGAGCTAGTACAGGCATGTATATCTTAAAGAAAAACCTACAACTACCACTTTACTAAACAGCATACTTCCTAGCTAAACTTTTGCCCTTACATGTACATACAAGGAACCTCTTATCAAGGAAACTACTCTGCAACAGATTGAGATTATTACAAAAACCACAACCAATCAAAATGTAGATCTGTAGGGCCATGTCTCAAGGGATATACCTATATTACAACTTCTACAATTGAGGCTCAGTAAACACTGTAAGAGAGAGGAAAAAATGTAAGAGCAAGAGGATCAGGGAGTTTTCTATGATAGTGTGGTTTTTGGAATGTAAGAAGCTATACTCAAAAAATTTTACCATCATGATGGCCAAAACATGAACTAAACAAGGATAACAATAGACTTGTCAAAGTGGATAAGAGAAAGCCCATGAGGCCTCAACACTACACAGAGAAGTGCAAGTAACTAAGGAATGCTGAGAGTGAGAGAAATAGTCTTCCTTAGGGAAGAGCACACAAATTGGTTCTCCAATACCAAATGGTCAGCCCTGAAAATAGACATAATGTAATAACTTTATGCAGACTGAGAGGGTGATATTTATGTGTATTTCTATGTATATCTATCTATATATCTACCTATGTATCTATGTGTCTATCATATATCTATCTATAATGTGTGTAACAACAACTATGAACACACATATATTATTACTTTTAACCCTTAATGCTTTCAAATTTGTATGTGTGACTATTTCTGAGAGTCAAAATTCTAAGTATAATTTCTGGGTAACTTAGTTCTTAAAATATGTATTTACTAGAAAATGATAGACAAGATCTATAATTAAGCTACTAATCATTTTCAATTTCAACCTCCAAGTTTGAATAGTTACAGTAATTTTAGTTCTATAATTAATAATAATGGTAGTAATTTTCTTCTTGGATATCCCTTCAGAGACATTTCTAACATTTTCAGACACATATTTTTATATTTTTAACAAAAATATAATAATTACTCATCCTAGATTGCTTGTTTTCACTTAACATTAAATTGTGCATGCCATGCCACGTTTACTTATGAATTACCTTATTTGCCTTAAGATTTTCTTCTTAACAGGTATATCAATAAGCAGTTACTGATACATATTCATGTTATTTCTAGTGTTTTCTTATTCTAAAACTGTAACAATAAATAGTTAGCTTTGATTCCTTAAACACTTCTATGGTAACCTGTCTTCACAGTCTATTGTGTGAGATTTTAGCTTTGATTTGTTGTTAACTCTACATATCAAGTACTTCTAATTTTCACAGAAGCTTCCAGTCCATTGAAATTGAAATGACATCCATTTATTCATTGTGTAGAATTTATTTGTCTCACCATTCCAATAACAACTACTACCACAACAAAAATTTTATTTTCAGACTGAGGAAAGTAGTTTAATTTGCATCTCTGTGATGAAAAGACATTGAACATTGTAAAAGCTATTTCATTTGTATTTCTTTCCTTTTTCTGAGAATGCTCTGGTTCAGTGTCATACTTTTTAATTGGTTTCTTTGTTTTCTTAATGCTCAAATGTTATTTATATATTCTATATACCAACCATCAGATGTAAAGCTGGTTCACAGTTTTTTTTTCCTATATAGGTTACTTCTTCATTTGAATTATAGTGTTCTTTGTTGTATAGATGCTTTTTAATTTAATAAGGTTCTATTTTTTGGCCTTAGGTGTTTTTATTTTCAGTAATTTTATTGGTCTTAGATAATTTTAAAAGATATGAATAAGAAATGTTAGCTTTATAATACTACCTGTAAAACAGAGTTTTCAATTACTATAATTTTCAACAATATTTATATAATGATCTCATGTCTATTACTTGCATTCTAGTTAATGACTGCTGATATTCCACTACATAAAAGGAGATGATTACTGTCCCTGTGGAAATTTTACATCTTTCTTTTTTACCTTTCTATTCATTAAGAATACTCAATTATGGAACATAATATAATCTTAGTAATTGGTACATAACCTGGTAGCTGAAAATAACTGATTAAATGTTAAAATACTGGCAAAAAGTTTCAATGTGGGCAAACTAAGATTGATAACTTTTGCTCTGAGTACTGGAAAGAGGGAAGGAAAGAATAGAGACAAGAAAGAGAAATAAGTTTCTTATATATGTAAAGATAATGAGTAACCTTGTTTCTCAGTTTCAGCTTATTGCCCTAGACATTTAGTGATTTCCCAAAGAGCTGTAGAATTGGATTATAACAAGGACCTGTTCCAGATAGCTTCCCTGTTATTAAAATTGGTGATGTTTTCATACATAACTATTTGGCCATCAATGTTTCAGTTTCCTACAATTCCTGGATGACAGTGACAAATTCTCTTTTGAAACAATGTTATATAAATTACTTGTGAAGCACTTATGCATCTACATATAACTAACATGTTGCTTGTTAGTTCTACTATAGCTTTTCAAATTGGGGTCTTTAATAAAAAGTTCATTGTGGATTCCAATTATTCATTTTAATAAATGGAAATGTATGAGTGTGTATGTGTGTGATGTATGAGGAATTGACATAGGGTCTTAAAAGGACCTAAAAATAATCTCAATACAAATAGGCTATGATTGGATAATTCTTAATAAGATATTGTAGGTCTAATCAAAGGTTGAAAAAAGCTATGATTGGATTTTCATCCAATTACATAATTATGCAAATAAGTACATTAATTTGTTAGCTACTTTCTCCCTACAAAAATTTTAACATCAATTTACTCATGATTATTATTATAGTAAGAATAAACAGAAGGGAAGCAAATGACTTCCTTATATCCACATTAGTGCTTTATTTCAGCACAATGTTCCTGATAAGTTATTCACTGCAAATGTCACATTATTTAAAGTTGTTGACAGACATATATAATTCAGCATGCCACTGAAAGAATCATGCAAATCACTTATAGTAACTCTATATAACAAGGTACACATCCACCATACTAAACATAAAATGATTTAAAACTTTGTGTGATTATTAGATATAAAAATTTTGCTATCACACTGAGCCATATATTTTCTAAAAATATTTTTTGTTAATGATTTCAAATGGCATATCAAGCCTTTCAGAGGGCAAATGAATGTGGCAGGCTGAATTGTTTCTGTCATTTTATTGTATTCATTCATCCATTTATCTCTTCAAATTATTAGCAAATGATGGTGAGTAACAATATCTCATTTTCAATACTTCCTGAATAGTATATATACAGGAGACTTTGTATCATTTTAGAATTTCTGTGATAGTGTGTCATTAGACATAATTTCCTTCCTAGTGTGATTTTAGACTTAATGTATTTCTCATTGGATAACAGATTCAGATTAATTTACATATAGTTTGTTTCAAAGCTATTTAGATAGAATAGTTGACCTTTTCTTGCTTCCTTAGCCACTCTTACTATGGTGGTGTAACTTTGTTGGTTAGATAGAAAAATTAAGTAATTTGCCATTTATTGTCACTCTTTAATTTCTAAGCTGGTATTTTAATAAGTTATTTTCAGATAAACATTATGTAACAATATGAAAAATGCAGTGCTCCAAGAAGGCATATGTAATATATTGTCAAAGTTGCTATGGTGCCAAGTAGAGCAATTCGATGAGAAACCTTGAGAAACCAGAGTGAATCAATCAACTTGGAGAGGAGTTTGGGCCTGATATCTGCATTAAACCAGTCAGCCAGAGTTCAGAATGGACTAGAAAGGGTGAGCTTATTCAGCAGTAAAATTCTGAGATGACAATTATAATGACAAATAAAAGTTAATTTTACAAATTAAGTATTCAGAGGAAAACAGTCTACAAAAATAGAACTACAATACGATACAACTATAGTAGTTCTGAACATCTATTCATAGGACTATGTAAGATTCTCTTACAGAGATACCAAGACATATATATTTATTGTTGCCCTATTCACAAAACCAAGAAAATGGAACAAACCTACACATCCATCAGTAGATCCTGACAATATGAAACATAAATGCCATAGAATTTTTCTAATGATGAATATTAATTAAACATTATAGTTTCAGGTCTTTGGATTTGTATATTATTAAGTAAAATTCTGTATATCTCATGTGTAGTTTCTAAATGAGAAACTCTCATTTTAGTCTCAGAAATTCTCCTCCCCTTTTAAGCAAAGTAATTGAGAAAAATACAAGCTACATCTGTGACAACCAGAAAGTACTGATGTCATAAATCTCAAAGAAATGTCAACTAAAGAAATAGGCCATCCTGTCACTGAGCATCAAGGAATGGCAATGCTACTAAGGTGTACTTAGCAACTCTCAGAAGCATTGTTTGGAGTTGGCAGATTTCAGAATTTTTATTAGACCTCACTGAGAGTTAGAGTGCAAAAATGAAATATGCTTTTTTACTTTCTCAGTCTTGCATGGAAAATAAAAAGAAAATAAGCCAAGAAAATTAATAACTACTATTAGATAACAATTTCTTTATTTCCTGAAAGAATATTGGGAATGTGGAGAATAAAAGTTTCATAAATATAAACACACATAGGCACACACACACACACACACACTTGAAATATAGGAGATTAGGAGAATAAGTTAAGAAATATGTATTAAATAAACAGAAGTAAATGATGGTGTATCAATGTAAGCATAGACTAAAAAGCATGCCAGTGTAGAAGTTACAAATACAAAGCCAAAATGAGCTACCAAAAAGAATGTCAGAATAACACAATGTATAATTTTGAAGTACTTATGAAAATATTAATCTCTTTAATTTTCATAGGAAATATAATTTACTCATCAAAAATTAAAAGCCAAAAACTTATAGGAATTTTAATTTAACCCATTTCTTTTAGTAGCCTAATTCTATTAAAATATATAGAGTTATAAGTAGCAACTTTATAAAGACCTTTCCCCATGCCATCTTCGGGTTACCAAATTATCCATGTATTTATCCTTTAATAACCTGTGTATGATGCTTTTTGTGATAAAAGTAGTGGTTTGAGTGTTGAAATTTTTTTTTTTATTTTAAATGACATTAAAAAATGCTTTTTGCCTTAGTTTACAATAGCCACATGCTCTTATTTAAAAAGAACAATCAAGCTGGTACACTGTACTCCTGTAAACCCCAAACCTGAAGGCAGAGGACGAAGAATTGCTGGAAGTTCAAGAGTAGGTAAGTCTGTATTGAGAGTTTCAGGCTGCATTGACTATGTAAGAAAACTGCTTTCCAAACAAACATAATAATAAAATTGTTTTCAAGGCAAGCATAATCATGTTCATGTATAATTATATGTATGTGTACATATGGAATATTGCTTAAGAAAATATGAAAAACTGAGATCTCCAATAGTTCAGGATGAACATAGTCTTTTTAGGCAAGACTTGAAAGCATATGTTCAATAAGGAAGGCTTTTAATGTTTAAAAAACAGTTATATTCTATTCTTTGCTCTGTTCTACAAAGCATGTAGAGTTCTGAATTTGAAGAAAAACTATAAATGACAATTATGCATACATCTACCAAAACTAGTAACAATTATAATTCCTAATGCAAAAACTCTTAAAGTACAAATACATGATATGAATATACATAATATATTTTGAAAGTCATTATCATCAAATATAGACCATCTCTTACAGTATAAGTAACTATTAGTTTCTTTAATATCCCTTTATTTACAGTCTTAGTGTATTGGGTAGAAAGAGGAAGGGTCCCACAGCTGGCCCGCCATGGGGCTATAGCTGCTGTGGGAGACAGGATGCATGGGAAGTTTGACTGTGTTCACCCTATGCTGGCACTGGGTAGGAGTCTGGCTGTGAGAAGCCACCATGGGGACACCACTCAGGGTTGGGGAAGTGCAGTCTGAGGTCCTGGGAGAACAAGAGCTAGCTCAGGGAGGTCCCTGGGCCTGCCAAGAGGCAGGGACTATCTGATTTTCAGGCTCTTGGGCACCAAGGCACTGCTAAAGAGCTGAGAACACAGTGGGGGCCCACGGGCTGGACTGGCCCACAACTGAAGAGGAGGGAGGGGAGAAGCTCTAGCTGTACCCTGTGGGGAGAGTTCTAGGCTTGGTTGTGGTTGGCTCAGCTAGGTTGGGTGGGTGGATGCTATGGCTAGGACCAATGGTGGCTGTGTAGGAGAAGGCCTACTCTATTGTTCCCCATGTGGAATCCCGAAGAAAGAGAAACAGTCCATGGTTTTAAGATGTTTATTGTCTTGGTGGTAAATAGATGAGAAACCATACTCTATTTTCTCAGGGCAGGCCTGAGGTTAAATACCTTTTGCAGAGAGGAGGGTCTTGGAAAGAAAACTTAATTGGCTATGCCCTTCTGGCCTTTAGGTACCTCATTAATATGGATATCTGCCTTGAGGCTACTTGTGATTATGCCTTCTACCTGTGGAGGGCTAGCAGGAGCTTTGCCCTTACATGACTGAAAGACACAAATTTTTGAAGGGCTGCCACATTGTGTCAGGAGCCTGGAGTCTGGGGAGTGTGGCAAAACACCTGTTGTCCCTTAGGGTCATTTGTGGTCCCTCCTGGGGCCCCTCTGGATCACCTGGTGTCTCTGGGGGTTTCTAGCCTGTGTTAGACCCAGAAAACAGGATTCCTTTCAAGGTCCTACAAGGCCTCCTTTTACTTTTTAAAAAAAGAGGCATCACCGTCACTGGATTGATTCTGTCATTCATAGTGAAAATTTTGGGTGAAGTCAAAGTATAAAAATCAATCAATCAAACAAACAAACAAAAATCTACACAGGCTGGAGAGGTATCACAATTAACCCAGAGAGTTAAGGAGAGGTTGAGGGTGGGGTTAGGAAGATAAGGGATCATTGAACCAATAATTGTTCCATGGGTTGTACAGTTTGAATGTAATAACATCAGTTTTAAACAACATTTGATTAATTTAGATAGACATCATATTTTTCTTACTAACATGTAACTTTCCCCAAGTTCAGTAGCCATTTGACTTTGGCAAGAAAGTTCATCTATAGCTGGAAGGTCTAAGTCTGTCCTCTGTGAGACTCAGCACATATCTCTGGAGTCTTCATTCAGATGAGGTGTCTGGAGGAAGGCAGGTTTGTTGTCCCAGGTAGGTCCCAGAAGATGGTATCATCTCTGCTGGATCTGTAAGAGCATCACCTTTCTTTTCTGAGGATAAACCTGTAGGGTAATCACAACAGAGGAGCAGAACCACAGCAGGGGGATGTCTGCATAGGGTACTTAGCAAGTGTTAAGCCTGTAATGGTTTACTTGGGAGCAAGCACATCATGGTCTGCCATTATGATCCTAGAAAAGCAAAAGTATTTGAAGAATGCAGTCCTGGATTAGTGCTTAATTACTATGTTATTTTCTGAATGTATTATTTAATAAACAACTCAACTAAAATATTACTGTACTGCATAATTACATTATAAGCATAAAGGTGTTGCTGTTCGCAAATAATGCTGAAATTTTAAATGTCACTAGCACGTGCATATTAAATATACCTTTCCCTTACTATATATATTTTTAAAGACATGACCGAGCTGTAACCCACATTTGAATAGAATTGGATATTTGAATATTTGGTCTGTAGTCGGTAACACAATTTTAATAGGTCCGAATGTACAGCTTTGCTACAGGGAGTATGTCTGTCAGTGGGGGAAACTTGAGAGTTTATAGCCTCACTCACTTTCAATTCATTCTGTTTCCTGTGTGTGGACAGAGATGTAATGTTTAAGGCCCTTGCTCTGGTCACATGCTACTACACTTGCCCTGTCATATAGACTTTTCCTCTAGAACCATGAACCAAAAAATTCCCTTCTGTCCACAAGTCACTTCTGGTCATGGTATTTTATCATAGCAAAAAAGAATTACCATATACTAAGTAGCTCTTTTGACATTATGTGTAATAAAATCTAATAAAAAGATGTATTTTGCTAATTTAAAATGTGAAGGATAACTTTGGTAGTTTTCATATAATTGGTTAATTCACATGAAGATATTAAAAAATTTTGATGATGTACACAGCCATCATTTTATAAATAGTAACATATAAAATAATTATAGAAGCATATTACATCAATCACAAACAAAACATGATATAAAGAAAATAAGAATATTTTATTAAAATGAAACATGGGGAGATAGGAAATCAACTTTCTAATACTAATTCTCAATAATTATGTCTTAGCATAAATCAAATAAAAGTTTACAAACATAAATATTCATGTCACATATTAAATAGAGACTAAAAATACAATTTCAAAAAGATAAAATAAAAGTAGGACCTGAACTATACATGTATTAAAGTGTTCATTAAAGCATAGAGTCTAGCTAACTCAGGCAAATGAGTTGAACGATTAGAATAAAATTAATAAAATTTGTTTTAAAACATTAAAAATTTTGGATTTGTATATGATGAGATTTACTTTTTTTCTTTATTTAATTTTTATTGGTTATTTTATTTATTTACATTTCAAATTTTATCCCCTTTTCCAGTTTCCCCTCCATAAGCCCCCTATCCCCTTCTCTTTTCCTCTGCAACAATGAGGGTGCTCCCCCTTCCGCCCTCCTGCCTTAGTGGCCTAGCGTTTCCCTATCCTGGGTCATCAAACTTTCACAGGACCAAGGGCCTCTCCTCCCAGTGATGTCAGATAAGGCCATCCTCTTCTACATATCCAGCTGAAGCCATGGGTCCCTCTATATGTACTTTTTGAATGGTGGTTTAGTCCCTGAGAGCTCTAGGTGTTCTGGTTGGTTGATATTGTTGTTCTTCCATGAGGTTGTAATCCCCTTCAGCTTCTATAGTCCTTGCCCTAACTTCCCCATTGGGGTCCCCTTCCATGTTCAGGCCAGTGTTTGACTGTGTACATTTGTGTTTGTATTGGTCTGGCTCTGGCAGATAATTTATACAAATTTGTAAAAATATGTGACTTGGCATGTTTGCTACCTAGCCTAGCAACTGACAGGGTAGAATGAGAGAACAGGATATTTATGGTGTTTTCTGTCCTTCACATATGCATGCATGAGCATGCACACTTGTGAACAAACACATAAACATATCACTATTGTCCGAGTCAATTTATTTATAAATATCTGATTATTATTATTATTATTATTATTATTATTATTATTATTATATCTTTCTTTATAGTCCAGTTGTTATCCCCCTCCAGGACAATTATTTGTAACAGTATTTTTCAAAGTTTTATTTTAAATAAGGTAATTTTTATAACTTAAAAAGTGGTTCTTTCTTAATTTAGCACTCTTATGCCATTTGGTCCTCTGAAAAAGTAAACTTTAAACAAATTCAATACTGCAGGATCCCAGGAAGAAAACATATTTTGTCCAAAACCAGGTGAGAATTCTTATTCCAAAACAGACACTTCACAATCCCAAATATGAATAATTTATAAAAATACACAAAGTATGCATTTTGGCAAACGACAATATGATATATTTATGAGTTACAATTGTTTAGAATGTTTTTCATTTTTTTCTATGATGCGCCTAAATGAATCTCCATGTATAAGGACACAACACACTGGAAGTAGTTTTAGGGTACAAATAATTAGCCTTTTGGATGTGTGTGTTTATTTCACAGACCAATCTGTTTCTTCATCTCCTCCTCCTCCTTCCTGTTTAGAAGGCAATTGTGTGTGTTTTATACACCATCTGCAGCTTCACTGACAGGTGCAGGGTCAATATTATCTTTCCAAGCATGGAGTTTATCTCAAACAGAAAACGTTAGCATGGACTTTAAGATATTTTAAAACTAACTAAAAAAACTGACATTCCATTCTTGGAATTTTTTTAATTTACTTTTCAAAGACACACATACAAACAGTTACATATTTAACTGGTTTAAGACATTATCCACTAATAGACCCATTTTAATTCATTTTTGTTACATGTAGATAATACATAATATACAATTAAAATCTAGCTGTATGACTGAACTCATTTATAGGAGTATTTTAACATCTAGTTTATAGTTTATAGTTTATAGGAGTATTTAACATCTTTAGATCTATTTGGTCCTCTCTTGGCAAAGATCCTGTATCCTAACCCTTTACTACAGGAGATATTCCTGTGAGCATATTTAGAGGTATCCACCCATATATAAGAAGATGGATACATTTTCAATCTCACGGGATCACCCCTGCAATTTAGTTCTATTAATGAAACTAGTATCTGTAAGCCAGTTTAGGTATTATTTTTAATATGAAAAATTTTAACATAAGCACATTATAGAAGTTTCATACATCATTCTAACTTGCAGTCTCAGTCCTAAGCCTAGTATTTAAACTTTATCCTGAACATGTGAAATGCTAAAATTTCATAACTTTATCTATGTTCTTAATTTCTTCAGCATTAAAAAAAATTCATAATATTTTATAATATATTTATACTACAAATATATCTACCTGATGGATCTTCCATTAGCAATTTTTGAGATGAGACATTTGTCTGGAACAAAACCTAATATCCATTAACAGTGATCAAATATGTTTCCAAAGAGTGCATTCAACAATATAAAAGAATCATTATAAAGATCTCTCATTCTACAGGCCTTAAAAATTCCACTTACTCATAGAGAAGACCTGAAGAGGTAAACTGCCTTTATCAACACACACACACACACACACACAGAGAGAGAGAGAGAGAGAGAGAGAGAGAGAGAGAGAGAGAGAGAGAGAGAGGTGCTATAATAAATAATTTAACACAAATATACAAATGTGTTATAATAAATAATTTAAAATGCATCCCAATCGTGCCCAATGAACAAGAAATAAATATACAAGCAAATCAAATAAGGGGATGAAAGTGAAAAGAATATCATCAGCAACAACAGAAACAAAAAACAAACAGAAATTGTAGGAATAAGGAATGCAATTGTTTAATTTTGAAAATCACAAGAGCATCCCAACATTAGATCTGATTACACAGAAAAATTAGTAAACAGTAAACATGGAACACTCAAGATAATCAAATACAATGCACAGAAAGTAAAAACAGTAAAGAAAAAAAGGAGTAACTAAGGCCATTGTAGGTATCTCAGAAGGAAAACATGACAGTTGTTATAAGGAAATCATGGCCTGCTTTGCAACAAATTGGGGTGGAGGGGCAGATAATCTACTAGTAGACAAACTCAAGAAGATCACAATTATAGATTATGAGTTTACATTAATTAAAATAAAAGTCAAATTCAAGAAGCTCAAATAATGCCAACGATCGAAGCATAAATGCACATTGCAATCAAACTGAAAAGGTGTGAGAATCAAGCAAAAAAATCTTGAAATCAGTTTTAAACAGGAACCTTATATGCTAGAATAAATTATACTAAAATTCTGGAAGAAAAACAAAAAGATGCCATTGTGGAACATTATTTGGAACTGTACTTGACAAATGAAAGTGAAATTAAGACATTGACAGAAACACCAGATAAAAATAAACTTTATACCAAAGATTTCTCCTTGTTTCTTTTTGATATTTTATTGTATACATTTTTGTTTTGCAGGGTCTTATTATATATACCAGGTTGGCCTATAACTCACAGAAATTCACCTATCTCTGCTGGGATTAAGGTGTGTGTCAAAGCATGTACCTTTTTATATAATTTTATCTTGGGTATCTCCTCTTAAGTTTTAATACCCAATTTTTCTTCATGTAGTATTTGTAGTTTAGCTTGTTGCCTTTGTCTTAAAATAATTGTACTTCGAGTAGCTGATATATTTATTCACAGAGCTCATGTTTCATGGTAATGTCAGTCATCAGATCTGCTATTAGAACAAAGTCAATAGAAATAAAAGACTTGCACAGCCACTCGGAATAAATTTAAAGAAAGAGGCAGAATGTTTCTTCTGGCTAGTATTTTTCTTTTTATCAGTTAGGAAGAGGTTGCATTTTGTAGAGATAGTATCTCTAGGTTATAGTCCACTGGCCTTTTTAGGATTAGAGTATGAGGGTATAAAAAACATCTGTCAGTATCTGGTAGGTCTGCATTTTTTTATTTTAAATAATTATTTTAAAGGCTTTATTTTCATATAACATTTTTGCTACACTATGATACTCTCCACTAGTTTTCTGGCCTTTTGCCATGTATTTTGGTTTGCAGGAGGCTGTTGTCTTGTTTTAAAGCAATGAGGAGAGCAAAGCTTAATATCTTCTTCACATTTTCCTTTTATTGCTGTTGAAGTCAACTGTCTGATATAGTACCTCTGATAAAAACACATATACCATGCAAGGCAGCTAAAAACAAAAAACAAAAATAAAACCACTCTCTAGTTGATATGCACATTTTATTGTGATTATGCATACTAAAATCACTGTTAATTTTTTCTACTCAAGATTGATTTTTGGAATAAGATGTGTGAAATGGGTGGTTAAAACCTTAATATGTCACATCCGTGCACATTTCTCATCTCTCTGGTGTAGGAAGAGACTGCTACTTCATTATAAATAGTAGAATATGACAATGTGATAAGATTTGACTCTCTTCATTGTATGAAATCAGAGGAGAGAGACAGAGACAGAGAGACAGAGCTAGAGAGACAGAGACAGAGAGAGATTGTGTTTGGCTTCCCTGATGATCTTTAAGAAACACATTGCCATAATGTGAACTGCCAGTGAAAGGGGCCATGCAACAGAAAAGCTGTGCCTGTGCCTCTGCCAGCAGGCAGCAAGTGGTTGGCAACATCAGTTACTCATCCATTTGCAAATTAATTCCATCAACAGCTTGAAAGCACATTTCACCCCAGCTAAACATCTGATAAGAATTTTAGATTCTGTCTGGCTAATATCTTGATTATAATCTCAGCAGTGGACCCTGTAAAATCATGCCCAGATGCTTTATCTATGAAGACTGTAAGGTAATGGGTGTTTTTGTATTCTGCTTGTGATCGTTTTTAATGCTATGAAAAAATCTAATTTAAAAAATATTCTTATTTCTAACATTTTAGTGGAAACAATGGGTTTGTGGAATGGAAGGCGCTTTATCACATTAAGGTGAGAAATTAGTATCATTAAGAGAGTAGATTTGTCATGATTAAATAAAGGCCATCAGCTATGAAACTTTTAGAATTCCAACACATATTTTAGAGGTGTTTTAATCCAACTAAATAGCTATGACCTATTGCAGATTTTTAATTGTGATTATCAATATTTTTTATGATTTACTTCTCTATATAATGTCACATAAAAATATTGACTTCAGTGTCATACATGCTAGTGTTCAAAGAGCTCTTATTCATTCAATAGGAAACTTCCCCAAATGACATAAATTCATGTTATATATGAAAAATCATAATTTTAATTGAAATTGATGATTTTTAAAATGAAGCTTATTATATATTCATGCATGTGTAAAATATCAGCTTGAAAGAATTCTGCCATATTTTACTTTGAAAAAAATAATTTCTTATTACACTGATATTATAGATGTTTTACTCATTAGTTTTTCTTTTCCAAGATTATATTTTCACTGATGTTTCAGGTTTGAAACAAAATTAAAAGAATATTGAGATAGGTCATTTTATTACAATGAATGGTAGCATAGAGTTCACTTTTCCAAAGAATCATAATTTCATGGGAAAATATCTAAAATGTTGATAGTTTTTGCCCCATAAAAATCCAATTACTGCATCAAGAAACTGTACCAATTAGAAGATAAAAAGATTTGCTGTAAGTTACATTCTCTTTCCTGCTAATGACATTTTACAGTGTCATCTTATTTTGAACAATTATATATTATTTTCCTGGCATCTTGGTTTTTATTAACTTATTTTAAGTAGTGATATGATAAACCATAAAGCACTATACCAACCAACATTTATATTTCATTTTTAAATATTCCAATGTTCTAAGTGTCAAACAACTCAACTCTTAGTTTTCCATAATAGCAAATACTTGTAGATTGTATCTGAATCATAGAAACTCAGTTGTTTTAATTTTCTTATTTTAATATAGTAACAAATTTATTTTGGCCTTCAAGAAAATTATGAAAATAAACAAATCCTTAAAATGGTAAAAGAAGAAAAAAATGAATGGCTAGGAGCCAGAGGCTAGATATCTCAGATAACTGGGATAGAGCTAAACGGACTGACAAAAAAGTAAATGAAATGATTCCTAATGGTGTTCTGCTATACTCATAGATTGGTACCTAGCACAATTGTCACTGGAGAGGCTTCACAAATTATGCAAACAGATGTAGACACCTACAGCCAAACATTAGGCAGAGCTTGGGGAATCCTGTAGAAGTAGGGAAAGAAAGAATGTAGGAGCCAGAGGGATCAAGGCCACCAAAAGAAGACCTACAGAGTCAACTAACCTAGGCTCATAGGGGCTCAGAAAGACTTAACTGACAACCAGAAAGCCTGATTAACTAATCTAGGACCTCTTATTATAGATTATGGTTATACAGCTTGGTGTTCTTGTAGGACTCCTAACAGTGAGAGCTGGAGCTATCTCTGACTCTATTGCTTGCCTTTAGGACTTTTTCCTCTTACTGAGTTGACTCATCTAGCCTTAACAGGAGAGGAGGTGCCTAATCTTACTGCAACTTGATATGCCATGACTAGTTGATATCCATGGAAGGCCTGCTCTTTTCTAAAGAGAAATGGAGTAGTAGATTGGACACAAGGCTAGGAAAAGTGGAGGAAAAAGGGAGGGACTAAGAGGGGAGGTGGGAGGGGAAACTGTCATCAAGATGTAAGAAATGAATAAGAAAATAAATAAAATAGAATGAAGAAGGGATAAGGAGTAATCATAAAATGATCCTAGGAAAATATTTCATCTAAAAGAACTAGTGAAGAAGCATTGCTGTTGAGGTCCAGATGGTCACCAGTTCTTTCTCTGGAAGAATCCATGATTCAGATCGGATGATTTGGACTATGGAAAATTCCAGACACAAGAAAAACTAGGAATAATGTCTTCCAAGAAAAAAAAAGGCTATAAAATCAGGGAAGTGAAAAAGGAAGAACTCAGATTAGTGGGTGACAGATACTGTTTGATCAAGCTCTGCTTTACAGTGCTATCTCTAATAGCTAGGTAAATAATATATAAACAGCAGTTGTAAAAGTAGAAATTGTTCATTTTTAAGTCAACTCAAAATTATAAAAGTTACTTTTATTCTTCAGATATAATTGTCTCAGGGGCTTACTGCTGTAGGATCTCATCCTTTCTAGCTCTTTGTGAACTCTGGCTAGCTGGTTCAAATCAGCTGCTCTGGCTCAAACTCCTCTAGAAGCAGACTGATTCAATGTGGCTTTTGGCTTCTCTCAGTATCTCACTAAATTGCTCTGCTTCATCTCAAACTCACTCTGGCAATCTGTTCTAATCTTCTGGCTCCTTGTCATTCTCTGACTGAAACCTGCCTCTGATCTGAACTTAATAAACTCAATTGAACTGATTAAATGAACTCTACTCAATTGTTGCAGCCTGAGTTGCCCCATACTTGGGGGCCAAAATGTCACAGACCACTCCGTCAGTGTTGGAACCTGCACTGCCAAAATCCTTGGGGGATAAATTGTTAGAACCCTCACTGCCCGAAGCTGCTCTGGTCTGTGGGTCGGGGTTCAGCAAGAGAGAAAGTGAGGATGGACATGAAGAATGGAGACTAGAGAGTGTGTGATTCAATCCCATTTATTCTCCAGTCTCTCTTCTTCTTTCCAAGTCTCTTATTCCTAGTCCAAGTCCCAGGTCTTGAGTTCCTAGTCCTAGTTCCTAGTCCCTAGTGCCTCCAAGTCTCAAGTTCTGGGTTTTGACACCAAGTCCTAATCCCAGTTCTCTAGTCCAAGTGTCTAGTTCCTAGTTGCTAGTCTCTTTCCCAGAGTACCAAGTCTTTTTCCAAGTTCTTCCAGCTCCAAGTCTCGAGTACTCTCCCCTGTCTTCCTAAGTAGCCTTTCTTTCCTGTGCTGTTCTTGTAAGAGCTGAGCATATTCCATCTCTGACTCATTCAATAAAATCTTTCTCTGATTCATCATCTGTTTGCCTCTCAGATGTCACTTTCAAACATCTAAAACATTAAAAGTGTTTCAACATTAAAAGTGTGTATTAAGTGAATATCTATATTCCAGGCAGATCATTTTTTAACCCATGCCATGTGTATGCATTCCAGCCAGATCACATAGACTTAAAAGGTTTTTGGATGTAATCCCTTGACAGAGTAGCCGTGTTTCTGGATTAAGGATTCTCTTCATTGAGCCTGTGTCTCTCTATATATTATCCTTCTTTTCAGGTGCCTGTGACATTCAAGGCTGTGATTATTTTTCAGGAGGTCTGAACCTAAGCAGGTCTTGTGAACTGTAACAGTTCTATGAGTTTATATGTGTATTGATCCTATTGTGCCTGGAAGACACAATTTTTGTAGTCATTTACCACCTCAGACACTTAAAATCTTTCTGACATTTCTTCCACATAGATCCCTAAAGTTTGATAGGCAGGGTTTGATAAAGACCTCCCAATTAGAATGTAGTGCATTGAAGTCTATCACATTCTTTACATTGTTCAGTTCTAGATCTCTTTGATAACTATTATCTACTGAAAGACAAACTTTTCTGATGATCTTTGAGTAATACATTAATCTACAGGTATAACAATATGCCATAGTCATTTGATTGCTATGTACCTTTAGCCAAATTATAGTAGCAAGTTAGTAAGTTTTCTTATAGGCTCATAACCTATCTAGTTTTATGTTCTCAAACACTGTACCAGTATTAAATATGAATCTCACATTATAGAGTTGGTCTTAAATTGCACTTTAAAAACATGTAACTGATTGCTTTTATATCATTTGAACCATTACTGCAAGACAACCCCAAAACATAATTCTATATACTTACAGATACCTGGTTTTAGACACAGCAGCCAGAAGTACACACTAGATTAAAGACAGCATATTTAACAAGTAGTGCTGGTCAAAATGAATGACTGCAAGTATAAGAATAAAAAATAGGTCCCCCTGTCTCATCTATCAAAAAAATTAATTTCAAGAATATCAAGGACCTCAGCATAAGAGCAGAGACCATGAATATTGTTAGAAGGAAAAGTGAGAATTAGCTTGAACCTACTGGCACTTGAAATGACTTTTTAAAATAGGACACTGATACCATAGACATTAAGATGGACAATTAATAAATGGGAACTCAGGAAATTGAAAAGCTTCTGTATAGCAAACAGTAACTTGATTTAAGCAAATTAGAATCCTACAAAATAAAAAAACTTCAATTATAAATTTGATAGAGGATTGTTATCTAAAATAAATAAAAGACTGAACAAAATATCAAGGCAACAAATAACCTAATTAAAAGTGCTATAGAACTAAACAGAGTACTCAAAGGATAAAACTAAAGTATGTGAGAAACACACTGCAAAAATTTATACTTAGCTAAATTTAAATTACTAAATTGTTACTTAGCTAAATTAAAATTAGCTAAATCTTAGCTAAATTAAATTTACTTAGATGTTTCATTTTTTCCTAGTCAGTATGGCCAAAGTCAACAACAACAAAAAATAACAGCACATTCCAAAAGTAAATATTGAATTAAAGATAACATAATCAACAAATGATACCAATCAAATTGGATAGTTGCATGTAGAAAATAGGATACAGAGAAAGGAAAACACTTATTCATTGTTATTAAGAATGCAAACAGATAAAATAATTATGAAAATCAGTGTAGATATTTCTAAAAATGTTGAAAATGGACCTAACACAAAATGCAGCTGTACCATCTGGGGTATATACACAAAGCATACTATATCTTACTACAGACATACTTGCTTATCCATGTTCATTGCTGCTGTATTTTTTATATCCAGAAACCAGAAACAGCCTAGATGCTCTTAACTCATAGATGGATAATAAAATGGGATATAAATACTATTCTTATGCTAAAAAATAAAATTATGAAATTTAAAGGTAAATGAGTAGATCTAGAAACAACCATTTTAAGTGAGGCAACCCAGGCCTCAAAAGACAAATATTGTTTATTTTCTATATAATATGGATGTTAGCTTTTAAGCTTTTGATATGTGTGTTATAATCTGAATAATCATACCTGGTAAATGACAGTTAAGGGCTCACCTAAGGAATGGAGTATAGAATAGTATTATAGAGAAATAAAGGAGAAAACTTAAAAGGGAGGAATTAATGGGGAAGCTGTTAAAGAAGAAAGAGTACGAGTAAAGGAGGGAATATGGGAAGGATAAATAAAACTAAAAGTCTTTTGAAATGCCATAAAACCAGTGGGTTTAGAAGCTTCCTAAAATGTATTCATATATGAAAGTAATCTAAATAGAGTCACCATATAATGGTGAAGATAATGCTCCAACTAGCCCATCTTATACAAGTAAAACCTCTGGTGCCAAGAAAAAGTGCCCATGAAACCTCCAAAACATTACACATTATTCTATTGGCAAGGACATAATGTGATGTCAAGGCCCTGTTGCAGTGTACAACACTTAAATTGTTTCATCAAATATGAAGTAGAGCTGCTGCCTAATTAGAAGCTTCACCACCAATGACTAGCATTTATGTTATTCTTTTTGACTCCATTTCCTCAGAGTTCCCTGAAGCATGAGGGGAAAAATTTGATGGAGCCATCTAATTTATGAATGGGTGTTCCAATGTCTCTCACTCTTTTTACATTGTCCAGCTATGAGTCTCTCTTTCTCCCATCTACAGCTGGAGGAAGCTTCTCTGGAAAATGCTGTGTAAGGCACTAATCTGTGCATATCATAATGTCATTAGGAGTCATTTTATGACAGAAAAGTTGTATTTAATTTTCCCTCTAGTATCTTGCCTATCTAGTCTCTGGTTTTTGGTCACTTAAGCAGTATCAGTAATGGGTTCTATCTCACGGAATATGCCTTAAATCTAATCAGTTATTAGTTGGCCACTCCCATAAGACTTGTAACATTGTTGTATTAGTGCATCCAGCAGATATGTCATCAGTTTAGATCAAATATTTTGTAGCTGCTTTGGTGTTTACATTTCTCCTTTTGTAATGTGCAGAATAGCTTCTATACTGAAAGTATATGAACACTAGTCTATGGAGGTAAAGGCTTTAGATAGTCACCAGCCTAACTTCTCCATGTTAAGTCAGTTGCATAGGAGTGGTCTTCAGTAATAGGGTCTTAATGTCACTAGAAATAACCAATGCCCTTGGCAATTAGCTTAGCTTGTTTGGAGGTTTCTATGGAGCCAATTTGGCCAGAAACTCATTTAGATATAACTCATACCTAACACTGGAAACATTACTTACAGAGAAGAGAATTTTAGTTTGGACTCTGTCTCCTTGTTATTTGACAACTTAATTTAGATTGGTTTCATATATGTATATGTTTGTTAATAAGTTCACAGAGATTTTATGACAGCCAACCATCAATTGACTAAACAACATACTCTATAAAACAATTTAATATAAAATAATCATAAGTATTAATTAATATTCATTAAAATACAAATTAAAAAAAGAATGTCTCCACTTTGTATGTGGATCTATGTCAAGTACTTGGAATACAACCAAGCATATGGTAGATGCTCAATAGATGTAAACAAACCAAAAGGTATCAATAATAAAATTACATTTCTCATAAGAAAACATATAGAGTTAGAGATCATCAAGTTAAATGAAATCAACAAGAGTCAAAAAGAAAAGTATGAGTTGTTTATGTTTTCTTTCATGTAAGGTATCTAAGTATTAAAGGATGGAAATCAAAAGATTGTTTATTAAGGACATGAAAGGAGAAAGGAAGAAGGAAAAAAGGGACTAAAAGAGGATTGAATGTATTCAGGGCCTAATATGTTCATGGAAGAAAATGTTGAAATAAATCCCCTTAATTTTCACTATCAATGTGTACTAATAAAAGAAAACATGGCAAATGATTGAAGTGATAGTTATGCGAATTTTCTTACTCTGAACATTATATATATATAAAATGTTATATATGATATAATATATAAGATATATATATATATATATATATATATATATATATATATATATATAATGTGTGTCAAATACAATGTAGTAAATTAGAATCAAAAGCTACTATGCTAGTATATTGGCACTATTTAAGAGTACTCTTTAAATAGGAAGCAAGATGTGGATCCTCATGGCTTCAAAAGTTGCTGATAAATGGAAGATGAATGTTAAACCCAGAAGGAAGACATACCATCCACTCTAAGGTTCAGAGACTATTTTAGAAGAGAATATAGAATGACCATAATAGCCAGGTGACAGGAAGAAAGTCTATGAAATGCCATCTTCTAAAAAAAAGAGACATTACAATCACCAGCTCATAGGATTCCTGCACTGGGTCTGTGAAAGAATGGACCTATGGACATCTAGACATGGAATAAAGTGGGGCTCAATGAGCCCTGTTTCTCACTGTTAAGCCATTTGCTACTGGTGGATTAAGAGAGAGAGGTTGAGTCATTGCCTTAAAGTGTATTCTGACTGGTAGCCTCATCACATTCCAATTCCCAATCTAATAATCACATAGCTGGCTAGGATTATGCTAACTGGGTCACCCTATGGATGACAACAGAGATAAGCATGGCAAGTGAACCATAAAATTGCAGCAATGACACATATATCTTGACAGTAACCAACAGCTGTTTAATTGGGTGTAAGACCTGCTGAACAGCAGGAAAAGCATGTCTAGAAATAAAACCCTAGCCAACTTCATGGGGCTAATAAAGTCATAGGTCTCTGGGAAAAACTTAATATTGACATTTTCCTAAACCAGTATAATTCCTCACTGCATTCTAAATAGTTATCCTTATACCCACAAATAAGTATAGTTCTCATCCTCATCAGAGAAGCTTTTTTCCACAGGAGATGATGACTGCTGCAGAAAACCACAAATAGTCAAAATATAAATAACAACAGATAATGACATTTTAAGCCCAGTTGATATACCTACAACATGACCTTTACACTGTAGGACTCAGGGAACATCACAGAAGAGGAGCAGAAAGATTATACGATCCAAAGGAACAGAAAGCCTACTGCAAAATTTTGTATCTTAGGTATAAGAACACTATACCCATGAAATCTCAACAATATGGATGCTTACATAAGACCTGAACAATGACTATGTCAACTGAGATGTCGATGTAGATGAGAAAAGTCACACAGGTCCCCATCCCTAGAAGAGGAGCTATAAGCAATTAAAAACCAGTAGAAGAATGAGAGAGGATAAGTTTTCCCCAGAGATAAGCACCCTACAGGTTTATCCAATACTAAGTGCTTAGCCATAAACAAAACACATACAAACCACCGTAAATTAAACAAAACAAATAGTAAATAGTTTACAAAATCAAGAGTCATGAATTTGGAAAAGGAAGTGGTGTGTGTGTGTGTGTGTCTGTGTGTCTGTGTGTGTCTGTGTGTCTGTGTTCATTATGGGGGTGGTTGGTAGATATGGGAGGCAGATAAGAGATGGTGTAGAGAGAAACATAACCAGAATGCATTATCTATGTATGAAATTGTCAAAAATAATGAAAATATCTTAAAAGAATATGAGAAGTATCAAATCATTGCATAGTCATTGCAATTACTGAATTTATATTAAGGAGTGCTTGGGTCAGAATCTTTTCCTTGGGAATATATTCCTCAATCTGACAGGATAAGAACAACAGTTGATATTCTAATTACTGTGACAACTGCTGTTTTCTAAAATACCTTCTATGTATGACAAAATAAAGTCATGACTTGTTTAAATAAATATTACCACTAGGTTTTGTCACCAACAAAGAAGCATAATTTTAATTGCTGCATTTGTAAAAGACTATCAAATTAAAATATTCATTCACTGGTGATAGTAACTTATTTAAAATCTTCAGGTAAGAAAAATGAATAATGGATTTAAAAACCTCATTTCCAGAAAAACAGGTATATTCTAAATACAGCCATAATGGGGTTAAAAGATCAAAGGCATGTCCTATAAAAGAGATCCCATGGGTCAACTTGTGAAGAAATGAAACATCAAAAAGCGAATAATAATTACAATTAGTTAGAACTTATTTATCTATGAATAGCCCTGGGTGCATAATGATACTTGCAAATGGGAAAGTTAATTCAAAATGTGCAAAAGTTAATTGTAAATAAAAAAGAAAGATACCCTAACAGAATATGCTTAATCCAAAAGCAATCTAATTAGAATTTCATATTTTCTCTTTTTAGGAGTTGCTGTTTTTTTTCAACTATGAGTATCAAACACAGTGCCTTGTTCATGATAAGCAAATTTAGGAAAATGTATTAAAACATGATTACTTCTCCTGCTTTCTTTTTTGTTAATGAAGTATTTATATAAATTTATAGAGTGAACTGAAGATGTATAATTTTTTTTCTGCAGTAGGGATCAGATGTAGGGCATAGTACATTAACATTAATCAGCAATGGGAATCAAATATAGGGCATAATACATGATCTTTAGAGCACTATGTATATTTTTGTTTCCTTTAAGTTAGTGAGAGTTGCAATAAAGTTGTATAAAATTTCACATATTTCTGCAATATTAGATAATACATAAATCAAAGGACAAATTATCACTGGTGTTTGTATGTAGTCACCTGGCCAATGAAGATATAAAACTTCATTACCAAAACAAGCATAAAAAGAGAAAAACAGAAACAATACAGGCAACATGCATCTTTAATCAGAGCAAAAATATCTGGCTCACCTAACTTCTCATAGTAGATTGCTATCAGGAATGATGGGATACCTATTTATCTGTCAAAGAATATCAATCATATTGATGGGTACTGAATATGAGGAGAAACCAGAATTGACTCTGGTGTGGTTTTGTATAGTTCACTTGCCTAGTTTAAGCCAGTGATAATGGCTTAGGTTTAAATCTATTTCAATGATTTCAAAAACTATTTCAAAACTTTAACTATTCCAGAATCAGGATATTTTGCTGGTTTGACATAAAGGATTTTTTTATTTGGGCTTTACTATTATTTCTGTAAATGCATACTGATTTTTACATACATAGATTTATTTTTAAAATAGAGCAACAATTCAACAGTAAAGCTTTAATATAATCTGAGCTATAACCATAGTAATAACTTTTGCCTGCTGAATTGTAATGTTGCATTGTGTATGTATTAGAATCTTTGACATATTAAATGTGTCAGTGTTTCTTTCTTTCTTTCTTTCTTTCTTTTTTTTTTTTTTTTTTTTTTTTTTTTTTTGTCATTACTGAGTTGTCCCCTAGGTCAGTGATGGGCAAGGAGCTTAACCACTCTGGCTACTCTTTCAGGGAAAAGAGTCTGCTTTGTTGCACAAGAACAACCACTCATATAGTAAAGGTAATTTAGAATTTTGCATTTTCAGATGTTTTGTAAGCACCATCATAGAGTAATAATCCAAATCAAAGAAAGGGTAGATGTGTATGCTTGTAATTCTAGCATTTAGGAGGGGAGGCAGAGGAGCACCAAAATTATGAAGCAATTTCTAGTCCTGCCTGAATAATAAACCCAAAACTGTTTTGAACAAATATACAAAAGCCACTCACTCAATCACAAGGCTAGATACGGTTTGCTTTATTAAATATTTATAAGGTTTCAGAGATGGCACAAATCTTCATTTTTCGTGCTAAATTCACATAGATCAGACCTAATTGACTCTTACAGATCAAGTGAGCAGTTCTGTTCTGCAACCAAAAAACTTGCAATTAAGAAATTCCAATTAAAAGCTCATTTCTGTAATTGAGCAGCGATGTAATCAAGCTTAAAGAGAAGAAAAGAACTCGATGCATACAGTTATTTAGGGGAACAGGCTAGTTATACTAAACTTCAATAAATTAACAATTGTGCCTGTGTTTCCAAAAAGCACATATAATTTCCATTACTCTCTTCAAAAAAAATTAGGAAAAGTCAACCTTGCCAGTCAGATGTAAGCAATTAAAATTCAAAATATATACTATTTGGAAATATGCAGGTACATCAACAACTGCAATCTGCAAGATATGTGTTTAAAAATGTTTGGTTTTGATGTACAAGATTAAATTTAAATTACTTTATGATAATACTGTGCTAATATATGTTACCAAGAATAATAAAAAATAAATAATATAATGTTGATAGCAAGTATCTTTTGGGCATTGGACTGGTTGGAAAACATATGGCAATATCTGGAAAGCTATTCAATAACACTCAAGTTCTGTTTTCCTACAAGTACTTAAAGCTACTGATAGACATATTAGAGATAGAAAGTGTGCAGAATTTAAGATTACTTGTTAAACATGTTGTGTTACTCCTATTTCATCAGATGCAATGGATCCCAACAAAACATAAAAGTAGGAAGGTAAAGGTTGGGGAAAGGGCATCCAGCAGAAGTGGAATGGGGGACTAGGGAGGATAATGGTTGTAAAATGACCAAAATTAATCCAATGACTCAAAATCCATGTAGCAAATTTTCATAGAATAAAAAATTAAATAAACATTAAAAATCATCCATGAGCTCTTCTAAGATTTATTTTTACTTACATATATGCTTGTATGGTTACATGTGTGTATGTGTATCTGTGTGTGCATGCATGGGGGTGGCAGCCAGAATAGGGTGTAAGATTTTAGGAGCTAGTTATGGTGGTTGTAAGCCATACCATGCTGGTGTTGGTGTTGGGAACCAGTCTCTAGTTTTGTTAACTGCTGAGCCATCTCCCCGAGTTGACATGATTCTCTTGAAATTATCATGAAGAATTCTAACTTTCAGTTTTGTTTAAATTTTGGTAGGGTATTTTAATTTATCTCTATCTTTAAAAAATTTTTTTAACCTATTCACTTTACATTCTGCTCTTTTTCCACCCTCCTGGTTACCCCCTCCCACAATGCTTCTGCCATTCCTGTTCCCCTTCTTCTTTGAGTGGATGGGGCCCTTTGGCTATTCCCCCCACCCTGGCATATCAAGTCCCTGGGATGCTAGGCATGTGCTCTCTCACTGAGGCCAGGCAAGGAAGCCTAGCTAGAAGAACATATCCCACATACAAGCAAAAGCTTTGAGGATAATACTGGCTCCAGTTGTTTGGGACACACACACACACACACACACACACACACACACACACACACCACATACACTAACATCACCAACATCAAAATAACAGAGAATAACAGTCACTAGCCTCCATTTTAAAAATCATTGTGGTTTAGCAGTTTCCTGATGTAACAGGCATTCTATGCTGCCTAAGAGAAAAGAGTAAGATGTATATGTATGAAAGGCTTCATCCAGCAGCTGATAGAAACACATACAGAGACCTACAGCCAAACATCAGCTACTGCTCCAAAAATCTTGTGGAAGAGTCTGGGATGGAATTGAGTGAGCAGCAGTTAGAAATCTGTTTCAGAGCCGGGCGGTGGTGGCGCATGCCTTTAATCCCAGCACTTGGGAGGCAGAGACAGGTGGATTTCTGAGTTCGACGCCAGCCTGGTCTACAGAGTGAGTTCCAGGACAGCCAGGACACAGAGAAACCCTGTCTCTCTCCAAAATCCAAAAAAAAAAAAAAAAAAAAAAAAAAAAAGAAAGAAAGAAAGAAAGAAAAGAAAAAGAAAGAAAGATGTCTCAGTTGTTATGAGAACTTATAAACCCACAATGTGTCTCACATGGTTATCAGACACACATGTAGTTGACATGTATGCATGCAAGTGAAATAATTATACAAATTAAATAAAATAAATAATAAAAATAATAGTGTGTAAAAATGAAACATTTGAGTTAGCCACCACTGCCTAGCCTCATAGCATGATTTCTTAAAGGGTATTTTTCTTTCTGCTTTATAAATACTAAAAAGGGGGATAATTTATAAATTACTCTTGCTTTCCATGATTAAATATTGACTGTCAGGGCACTAACTCTTCTGTATTATGTATTTTCACCCTTAACTTATTTTTAGGTCATGAACATCAGATCCTAAGAGAATAGTGACTACCCTCATGGCAAGGTGGCGTCATATCTCAATAAATCTTCCTACAGTGTACATTAAGTCCTCTATCTGTGGTTTACAAGCATTATTAATGGTTGTCATTCTTCCTGGAGGGTCACCAGAACACCAACAGGAAAACTTTTGCTTAAGGAATGTGTGAAAGTGCAGAAACTACCTACCACAAGCAGTAATCAAAAGCTGAAGCATCTAGTCTGTATTCATGACCAAGGGTAGTGGTGAAGGCAGTTCTGAAGCAGTGTTGTTTATGCTGCCTGAGAGATATGTTTATAACTATTCTGCATATCATTTGACTTCTACTTCAGTAGTAGAGAAAATTATGATGAGCTTTCTGAAAAAATACTGAAAAGAAAACAATAAAAATGAAAAGGTTCATAGTAAGAAGTTTTCGAGCCATTAAATTTGAGACTCAATTCCTGTCAATTTGTCTAGTCACTGGCAATCTGCTACAATCATGAAAGATAGTTATAAAAAGCTTCAAAGTGTTTAGAAAGCTATGGTAGGAGGATCCCTGAGTTTAAGGCCAATGAGTACCAGATCAGCCGGGGATACATAGCAAGACCCTATGTTAAAAATGAAAGTAAATATATACATAAATAAATTTTATTTCCACATAATAACTATATAACAATATATGTCATAGTGGAGGAATCTAATCAATATATAACAATACATGTTACAGAAGTGAAGCATGACTGTGCTAAAACATACATTAAATTAAAATCCAATATATCTTGAATTCAATGGGAAATAATTATTCAAAAAAGATTATTGCCTTAAGAACCTATAAAAAATTTCATTTTAAGTATTCATGTGCAAATTTATATATGTGTATAAGACATACCCTTCAGATTTATAATTGTCTGTTTTCTTTTTCAGTATACAAATTGTATATTTCAATTCTTTCAATAAACATTGGGATAAAGAAAAGCTTAAGAAAAAATAGTTAGATATATAGACTTTTGAGAATGTAATGGTAGAATTAATAAGCTCAAATATATAGGTAGGTCATTTAATAAAATCTTATAGATTAAATATAAAAAAGAAATAAAATTAAAATGTTAAGTCCTATTCTAGATCCAACAATTTGAAAAATCTGAAGTGATATTTTACCAAACCCTTCTTAGAATTTTGATTCAGTTTCAAACTTGAAAACTACTGACTCTAACAGTGGTTCTCTACCTGTGGGTCATGACCACTTTGGGTCACACATCAGATATTCTACACTATTCTATATTTATATTAGAATCCATAACAGTAGCAAAATTACAGTTACGAAACAAAACTGAAATAATATTATGGTTGGGGGCCACCACATGAGGAACTGTGTTAAAGGGTCACAGAATTAAAAAGGTTAAGAATCACTGTCCTAAAATGATTGTTCCTGGCCAAACTTCTATTTTTCTTGTATGGATTACTTAATAGAGTTTCTCAGGACATCTTCTTAGTGGTTTATAGAGGTTTACCATTTGCATCTAGACCAAATGCAATCATCTAGGGATGGACCAGCTATGGATGGATAGAGCCTAAACAAATATTCACTTTACATTGATGTGTTAGGACATTTATTCATATTAATTTGCCTGAGGTTGGAACATTCTATCAGCCACAGAAATGTTTTATTTATATCTTGAAAAATTATCCTTATATTTTCTATGTCTTGTTATATTGATATTTCAATTTAAATTTTTTGTGACTCATTCTTCATTTTTTCATTCTAAATCAATTAGTTTTAGTAATTCTGAATTTTTCTGCTTTTTGGCATTTAAAAATATTTTCCTGACTTAACATTTAGCTTAGTATGTCTATCTAATATATACATTAATCACATTCTTCTTTGAATGTTCTTTCTTGTTTTTAATGTACATACCATGGTACTGAATATATATATACATATATATGTATATATATATATATATATTCATATATATGTTTTGCATACACCTACAGGCATACACATTGCTGAAGGACACATAAAGAATAACTTATTGGAGACAGGAGACAGTCAAGTTTTCAAGTTTTCTTTAAATTGGGTTGTATAAGATGAAAATAAGTTACCTAAAGAAACATCAGAGGAAAAAATACTACAGACAGAAAGTTTACAGTCTGAAAATGCCTCACATTAATAGACAGCAAAGGGATTCATTAATTGAAAAGTGTTGCTTATTAAATAATTACACTCAGTGAAGTGTTTGAATAATGAGATAAATTATAAGTAGACACAGGGCTTAAATCATGATGATCCTTGCTTAGCTTGCCATACAAAGGTTTTCTATCATTATTTTGTAGATAGAATTATTACATGTATTATTTAAATTGATATATATAGTGGTTTGATCATCATGGTTACTGTTAATTTACATGGTTTCAACCATGGTTACACCTGAAATTAATCTTATAGATGCCCCAGAATCATGGTCTTTTTACAATCCCATTTCTACTCTTTTTCCTAATATTATATTTTGTAGTATAAAATATATCTCTTCTCTATCTCCTATTAGACAATCTTACACACATCATAGATTTATTATATAATTTATACTGATTAGTACAGCATTTTTAATTCAAGATGTCCATGTCATTCTTTTGCTTCTTTTTCCATTGAAAATTCTGACTTATGTATACAACTGTCTGATATGTAAGAATAAAGTGAATTGGTACAAAATAAGTACAGTATATAGAATTAAAAAACACATGGCAACAATATACTTTTCAATATTTTCTAAGTGACACATATTTTCCAATAAAGCTCTCCACTGAGAGTCATATTTACCAGAGAATTTGACATTTTAGTCACTATAAGAAGTAATACCCTTAGTTTTCATTCAGAATAAGAATCATATGATAGATCACAGAGAGTCAGTTTTAGATATTGCACCAAATTGTCTGTTAAGGTTTCTGTATGTTTTACTTCCATGTCAATATCAAGTCAGAGAGAATTAATTAATTGGCTAACAGTCTGGAATTTTCAAAGTATTTTCTTCTACTGAACTATTTGTATTTTCATAAATACATTGGGTAGATTTTTATGTATATGAGTAAACTGTCATTGTCTTCAGATACACCAGATGAGAGCACCAGTTCCCATTACAGATGGTTGTGAGCCACCATGTGGCTGATGGGAATTAAAATCAGGACCACTAGAAGAGCAGCCAGTGCTCTTAACCACTAAGACATCTCTTCAGACCCTAGTCATAGTATTTGTATAAAATTGCTAATAATACTACTGGATATTAATAAAAAGTATAACTATTGCTATTGTTGTTACCCAATGATTTAAGAATAGTAATAATAGAACAACTTATTTATTAATAGTATCACTAACAGAAAGTATATAATCTATATTTGTTCCAATAAAGTAGGTTGGTTTTAAAAGTTATCAGAACAAAATTCATGAATTTAAAGTTTCAAAATACAGTAAAATTTTAAAAAAAGATATGTTAGTAAAACAGTAAATACAAAAAAGTAATTTTGAAATAACCACATAATTCCACAAGTTTTTGAAAAGCAAGAAGGATAACTATTCAGACTGTTTGCTGATACACTATACAATTGTTTCTCCAGTGTGGAAACAAAGGCTGTACATGAACTGGGTCCTTCTGGATAATCTAAGCTATAGCAAGTATCTTCTTGAAACAAAGGGAATATTCCAATTTCATTTAACATATGCTATATTTTGGCATTCAATAAATAATATTGCTAGAAAAGTAGCACTCTAAATAACTGTAAGAAGATGAAGAAAAATTATTTTCAACATCACAAAGGATTTATGAATCTGGTCCAGGGGTTAAATTGAGTTATGCAAGGACAACCAAATAAGAATATGGGAATGATTACATATCATCAAACTACTTTTTAATGTTTATCCTATGATACATACAAATGAAATGATAAACTAATTTCAAAGGATATCAATATCAAAATATGGCATACCTGTTATTTTTGAAAATAATGTCTTATATGAAATAAGAATATCCTATCTTTACAGTATTAATAATAAATATCTTATTGGTAAAATTTAAATAGCTTAGGAATTTATTTTATCATTTTGTTTTTTAACACTCATTTGTAATAAATATTTTTCTTCATTTTGAAATTATTTATGTCAGCATAATTTTTTTACATTTTGGTTCAATTGTTAATTTTATAGATTGTATCCATAGTATAACAGTTGCCTTATAGACCCAACATATCAAAATCTGAAAGGGCTAAAATGCCACCAGAGAAAAATGCATTTAATCCAGATAATATTTGTCATCTGTTATGAAAATGGGATGTGGCAGTAATCTCAAAATATCTATGATCTATAATTTATTAATTTATTCTTAGATATCCTAATAATCATGAACTATTATTGTTCAACTTCATATATATTATCCTCCATTCCTTCCAACATACAATTTGGCTTCATAAATATGTAATGTTTGTTCTTGAGTGATCTATAGAACATTATGTCATTTACTAAAATAAAATTAAGGAAACACAATACAGAGAATAGATAGATAAAGATAGGTAGGTAGATATAGATTAGATTATCATTGTACAGCAAAAGCAAATGGATTTCCATGGAAAGGGATGTTCCATTTGATGCAGTATAAAAGTAGAGCAAATATTATATAATCTGCATATTTAAAAACCACAGGAGAATAAATTAGTACAGAAAATGTACTTGTTGAAATAAATTGACTGTTAGATTTTAACTCAAGTCAAATATTTTTCTAAAAATTTTACTAATTTTTATTGTATTGGAAATAGCACAGAGAATAAAAATGTTGGTATGTGTTCTATTTTCCAGAAATTTGTATGTCTCATGGAAGAAAGAGATAAATGTGTAAGTACTTGTTTATATTATAGTAAACTGCATACTGAAAATTTTTACCAGATAAATAGATTTGGCATAGAAATCTAGAACCACTTGGAGAAATCAGTGAAGGCTTCAGAGAGAAGAGAGCACATGATTTATGATATGAATGAAGTAATGTTTACTAGGTGGCCATGTAAGAAGCAGTAGATAATGCTACTAAGAGTAAGCACTATGTACGAATCTTAAAAATTCTAGAAACTACAAGTTATGGTAACATGTGATGCAGTCAACTTGTTTAGATTGAAAGCTCAAGAGTTACTTGGTAGACTACAGAAATAGTGCAGCACTTAAGAAGACAGGCTTCTTTTCTGGAAGATCAAGATTTGATTCCCATAGCCTGAAGCTCATAGTTCCAGAAATCAAGCACCCTATTCTGTTGGCCACAGGCATGAGGCACAAATGGGATGTTAGGGTATACAGGCAGGTAAAACACTCATACACATTGAATACAAATAGGATAATTAGACTTAAAGCTATTATCTGGCCACAGATTCTGAGTACTTAGTAATGTTTTGAATATTTATTAATGGCTGTCATGAAGTGCTTTGATTTTCTAGATCAAAATTTAGGTTTAATCAGACATTTCTGTAGAATTCATTGTAATAGCCAAAAAAAAGAGAATAATCAAAATAACTGATTAGTCAGGGAGAAAATCCAACACAAATGTTGATACTGAGTTCAGATTTACTATAATAAGATGAAAAACCTGTTGGGAGCCGACTTTTAGCAGAAAGTGGCTATCAGCTTTGCAGCCATCTTGAGCCATATACCCTGACATGAGACTTGGATTACAATAGCCTACAACAGCTGAGCACACTCTGATAATCTTGGTTTACATACCTTGGGTGTGTGAGATTAAAGGTGTGTGAGATTAAAGGTGTGTAATTTAAGAGTTTGACTTCGAAGTGTAGAGATCAGATTTAGAGACAAGACCTAAGGGCATGATTAAAGGTGTGACCAAAAGGCATGGCTTAGAAGTGAGACATATAAAAGGCAGAGGCAGACGATGGCAGAGAATTAGACATTAGGGAGACACAGAAGAGAGAAAGAGACACTTCAGAGAGTACACCTTGGAGTACAACTTGGAGTAGGAATTAGGCATTAGGTAGCAGGCACTTGGAAGAGAACTTGGAAGAGAACTTGGAAGAAGTAACTTGGAACTTGAAAGCACTAGGGACTAGGAACTAGGGACTAGGAACTTAGGACTTGGGACTTGGAGAGAAGAGAGACTGAAGAATAAACAGGATTGAAATACACTCTGTCAGGTCTCCATTCCTCACGACTGCCCTCACTCTCTCTCTTGCTGAACCCTGACACGCAGACTGGAGCAGCAGCCTGGACTGGGATACAGTGGCCACCAAACGCGGGGCAGCCTGGGCCTCAACATTTTGCTCAGGCCACAACATTTTTGGCCACCCAAACGTGGGGCTAGTGCGGGTCCCAACAAAAACCCAAAAAAGAAAAAGAAAAAAAGAAAATTTCAATTTTTATCTTCCTTTATTATTAAGTAATCCTTCAAAAGTACATGTTTTTCAGTTGTTATGTATATAGAATTCTTAAATAACAAGGTAAATTGTGAAAATCAATAATGTAGAATATCTCATGTTCACTCATACAAAAGACTCATATACTTTCAGATTTCCTTCTACAAACTACAGAGTAGTGCATCTTAATAGATTTCATACACCTAAGTAAGAAATTAATGTCTAATTGTACACATTTCATCACTGATTTATTTTAATACTAAGTATCTATTAAGGCTGATTGTTCTTTACCTTTTCTCTTGATAAAATTGAACATATGAGCGTAACTCAAGGACACACAAGGTGGGAGTCATGAAAGAGTACTTGTACAAGATAATCACAAATATAATCTTTAAATGATTAGATCCACATTTAATTCTTTTATAGATGCTACAGAGAGGCCGTTTTCATTATCCTATGATGCTACATTATTCTCAAAGTGTTCAGGCTCCTGGTAGCCTAGGAAGCCACAATTTAGTCAGCTGGAAAATGAGGTTGTTGAATCGGATCATCACTAAATAATCTTCCAGTTTTAAAATGTTATGATTTCACATGGTTGGTGAAATTTCTCCCTGGAGCCTGATACTTTACATGATGCCATGTGTCAAGGTTTATAAAAATAAGATATTTCAGCTGGTGTTAAAGATGGGAAATCATTTAGAGGGCAATCAGAACATTTTTCCCATATTTTTTTCCAGTGTCAGTGATGCTACAAGCACTGATAGTAAGAATTAAAGGTAAAAATCAATAGTTTCCAGATATTTTCTAATAAATTTATACAGTATATTTTCAAGACCAAAAAGGGAAAGTATGGTATATTGCTATTTTTAAAAGGAACATGCACTGTATTTTTTGAGCAGTGCTGAGTGCAAAATAGAAAAGAGCACACAGGGCCAAATGTGTACTAGGCAAGCACATTTAACACTATTTTTTACCTCAAATATAACACTAACACTATATATTATAAATATAGTTAAAATAATATTTGATAACTGTGGCCTTTTCCTGATATCTCTGTGTCTCTCCTTCACAGCTTTGTGATTTCCTTTGTTTTTTGTTGGGTTATGTATTATTTATGTATTTATATATTTATTTATTTGGTTTGGGGTTTTCCATCATTTTTATTGAAGTTGTTCATTGACAGATTCATTATCCATAAAGGTCATTTGATTACTGTCACCCTTATCATTTTCATTTTTCTCCCACCTGTCTCTCCTGCTCTATACAAGTCTTTTTCTTTCATTTATGCCATTTATCTCCATTAGTCTCATGGAGTTCAACCAAGATCATCCGGAGAAATGAGAGTTTTGTACCATCCATATTCTGTTGGATTTCTCAGTGTTTGCAAAATTGTAACCAACAATTTTTCCCACCCTAGATTCATCAGTAGCCTATAATTAATCAGAGAGGGGAAGACTTCCATGAAACCTTTTTGATATATGATTGTTGATAAAAACCAGTTTTGTGCAAATCCAAATACTGGCAGGCCTGGCTACTCTGAGGTCATAACTGCATTGAATGTATCATCTCCAGAACACAGCGCTTCAAAGCACTTCTTCCTATCTTCTAGTCCTTACATTCTTACCATTATTTCTTACCATTTTTTTCTTCTTGATAACAGCCATTCTAACTAGAGTGAGATAAAATTTCTAAGTACTTTTAATTTTCATCCTGATAGGTAAAGATGTTGAAGACTTTTAGAATATGTATCAACCATGTGTATTTCTTATTTTAAGAACTTTCTGCTCAGTTTTCTAACTAAATTTTTTGGCAAGTTGTTCCTATCCTTACTCTTTTGGATTTTCTGGTTCTTCAGTTTTCTGGGTATTAGTCCTCTGTAAGATGTACAGCTGGCAGATATTTTCTCCAGTTTATAGACTGTTTCTGTCACTCATTTTTTTTTACTGTAAAGGAGCTTTATAATTTTATTAGGTTCCATGTGTTGATTATTCATCGTACTTTCTGATGTGGGCTGTAGCTATGTCATAGACAGCCACAACAGGGTTTAATCATAAAGTCATGTTGAGCTTTTTTCAAAGACCTTTTGTGTCTTTGTTGAGATGAGGATGTAATTGCTGTTCTTGAGTCAAGTTATGTGATGTGATACATTTACTGATTTGTCTATGCTGAACAATCTAAGCATCTCTGAAAAGAAATCACTGATTATTTTGCATGAATATTTTTGATGTTCTTGAATTTAGTTTTCAGGCATATCAATGGAAATTTTGTGTGTCTATTTTCATCAGAGATATTGGTTGACAAATTTATTTTTCAGTTGTGCTTTTGTCAGGGTGAGTATCAACCTAATACAAGTTTTATAAAATAAGTTTGAAGAACTCTTTCATTTTACATTTTACAGAGTACATTGAAAAGCTATTGATTCACATTTAATGTGTTGTCTCCTGAACTGACCAGCAGACAGAAAACAAAGGACACAGGATCTCCTTCCCAACATGGTTTATTCAGGAACTTTGAATTATCGCAAAACCTCCGAGCTCTAGCTCCCAGCCCTTAAATCTCTATGTCCTCTCCAATCAGAACCTGCCATGAAGTCATGCTCGATTGGTGCTGAGCACATACATCACATGGCCCGATCTTATGTAACGATGAACAAGCAGAATGCATGCGCAGTAAAGCCTAGCCTACATGCCACCCAGGCTTCCTGAAATGGTGAACCAACACGCCAGGGGCGTCTGGCACCCAGCCAGGTGCCATCTTGAGTTCCACTCCCCACATTAATGAGCTAATACACCTTTGCAATAAATCCTCATAGGCCTAATTCTCTTTACATACTGCCCCCAGTCATCCCCTACTACAATTCTTCTCCATATCCCACCTCCTCTTATGCTCTGAGTGGGTGAGTTTCCCCTGGATATCCTCTTACCTTAGCACATCAAGTCTCTGTGAGGCTATGTCTATCTTCTCCCACTGAGGCCAGACAAGGCAGCGCAGATAGAAGAAGAAAACTAATGGACAGACACAAGCTTTTGGGATAGTCCCTGCTCCAGTTGTTTGGGAACCACATGAAGACAAAACTGCCCTTGTACTACATACATGTAGAGAGGCCTAGGTCCAACCCTTGAGTATTTGGTTGGTGGTTCATTCTCTGAGAGCCTCAAGAGTCCACGTTAGTTAATGCTTTTGGTCTCCCTGTAGAGTTCCAATCCCCTCAGGGGCACTAATCTTTCCTCTCATTCTTCCATAAGAGTCCCCAAGATCCAACCAATGTTTGGCTGTGGATATCTAATACCCTCTGAGTCAGCTGCTAGATGGAGCCTCTCAGAGGATACCCTTGCTAGAATCCTGTCTGAAAGCATAACAGCATCATTAATAGTGTCAGGCATTGTTGATTGCCAATTAGATGGGGCTCAAATTGTTATTGTTTTGCCATTCCTTCAGTTTTTACTCTATTTCCCACCCCTACACATCTTTTTTTTTGTTGTTGTTATTGTTTTGGTTTTGGTTTGGGGGTTTTTTATTTGTTTTTTATTTGTTTGTTTGTTTTTTGGTTTTTTTTTTTTGGGGGGGGGGTTGAGACAAGGTTTCTCTGTGTAGCCCTGGCTGTCCAGGAACTCATGCTGTAGACCAGGTTTGCCTCAAACTCAGAAATCTGCCTGCCTCTGCCTCCCATGTGCTGGGATTAAAGGTGTGTACCACTACTACCCGGCCCCTATACATCTTGTAAACAGAATAAATTTTGGGACAATTTTTTTTTTTTGTGGGTGGGTTGTTGTATCTATCACACCAATAGAGTTCTTACATGGCTACAGAAGGAGGTCTCTTCAGGTTCTATATCCAGATTGCTGTGAGTCTCAGCTAACGTCACCCCCAATTGATTCTTAGAAACTTCCTCCTCCCAAGTCTCTAGCATGTCCCTTAGATGCTCCTCCCCTCTGCCCACTCCTATCAGTTGCAGCTTTCCATTCATTCTCTGACCCCTATGGCCCATTATCCTCTCTCCTTTCACACCTGATCCCACCTCCATCCACATTTGAAGATCACCTCTCAGACACAGTTCTCTCTCTCCATCTGCTTCCAATGACTATTTTATTTCCCCTTCTAAATGAGATTCAAACATCCTAGGTTGAACCTTCCTTCTTGTTTAGCTTCATTGGATCTGTGGATTGCAATCTGGGTATCCTGTACATTATGGCTAATATCCACTTATAAGTGAACACATACCATGCAGGTTATGTGGGGTCTGGGTTACCTCATTCATGATCAAATTCTCAAGTTCCATCCATATGCCTGCACAACTCATGATGCTTTTGTTTATAATACCTGAACCATATACTATTGTGTACATGTACCACAGTTTGTTTATCCATTTTTCAGTTAAAGGGCATCTAGGTTGTTTCCAGTTTCTGGCTATTATGAGTAAAGCTGCTATGCACATAGTTGGGCAAGTATTTTTGTGGGATAATGTAGTATCTTTTGGGTATATGCCCAGGAGTGGCATAAGTGGGTCTAGAGGTAAAACTATTCCAGGTTTTCTGAGAAAATGTCATACTGATTTCCAAAGTGATTGTACATGTTTGCAATTCCACCAAAAATGGAGAAGTTTCCCCTTGCTCCTTGTCCTCTTCAGCATGTGGTATGTCTTGAGTTTTTTATTTCAGCCATTCTGATGGGTACAAGAGGAAAACTCAGTGCTGTTTTTATTTACATTTCCCTGATGACTAAGGACTTTAGACATTTCTTTAACTGTTTCTGAGACCCTGAAGATTCTCCTTTTGAGAAATCTTTGTTTAGCACTGCACCACAGTTTTTAATTGGATAATTTGGGTTGTTGGTGTCTAAATTCTTGAGTTTTTCACAAATTTATGATATTAATCCTTTGCCAGATGGAGGGTTGGTGAAGATCTTTTCCCAGTCTATAGGCTACCATTTCGTCCTATTTATAGTTTCCTTCACTTTACAGAAGTTTTTGGTTTCATTAGGTCCCATTTATTAATTGTTACTCTTAGAGCCTGAACCACTGGTGTTCTGCTCCTGAAATTGTGTCCTGTACCAATGTGTTCAAGGCTATTCCCCAATTTCTCTTCTATGATATTTAGTGTGTCTGATTTAATGGTGAGGTCCTTGATCCACTTGGACTTGAGTTTTGTGCAGGGTGATAAATATGAATCTATTTACATTCTTCTACATGCAGACATCCAGTTAGGCCAGCAAAATTTATTGAATATGCTTTGTTTTTTTCCATGGTATGGTTTTGGATTCTTTATCAAAAATCAAGAGTCCATGAGTTTATGGGTTAATTTCTGGGTCTTTGATTCAATTGCATTGATCAATTTGTCTGTTTCTGTACCAACACCATACAGTTTTATCACTATTCTTCTGTAGTATAGCTTGAGGTCAAGGGGAGATGAAAACTTCCTCCAGAAGTTCTTTTATTGTTCAGGATTGTTTAGAGTGTCCTGGGGATTTTGATTTTTTATAAGAATTGCTTTTTCAAGGTGTATTAAAAAATTGTGTTGGAATTTTGCTGGGGATTGCATCGAACCCCTAGATTGTTTTTAGTAAGTTCACTATTTTCACTCCATTAATCCTACCAATCCATGAGCATTAGAGAACTTTCCATCCTTTCATATCTTCCTCAATTTCTTTTTTCAAGGACTTGAAGTTCTAATTATACAGATTTTTCATTTTCTTTGTTAGAGCAACCAAGATGTTTTATATTATTTGTGGGTACTGTAAAGGGTATTTCCCCTTAATTTTTTATTTATTTGTATAAATGAAGGCTACTGATTTTATTGAGTTAGTTTTGTAGGCAGCCATTTTGCTGAATGTGTTTATCAGCTGTAGTAGCTCAGTTTTAATATGTTGGGAGTTGCTTATATGTACTATAATATACTCTATAAAAAGTGATACTATTTATTCCTCCTTTCCAATTTGTATCCATTTGATCTACTTAAGTTTTCTTATTGCTCTGGCTAGAATTTCAAGTAATATATGAATATATAGGGAAATAATTGTCAGCCTTGTCTTATCCCTGATTTTAGTGGAACTGCTTTCACTTTCTATTTAGTTTGATATTGGCTATTGGCTTGCTTTGATTATATGTGCCATGTATCCTTTATCTCTTTAATACTTTTAAATATGAAGGGATGTTGGAATTTGTCACAAGACTTTGCAGGATCTAATGAGATGATCTTGTGTTTCTTTTTCTCCTATTTTGTATATATGGTGGATTATGTTGATGAATTTTTGTTATTGAACCATCCTTGGGATGAAACCTACTTGGTTATGATTGATGATGTTTTTCATCTGTTCCTGCATTCTGTTTGCAAGAATTTTATTAAATATTTTTGCATCAGTTTTCATACGAGAAATTGGTATTGGTCTCTTTTCTTTCTTTGTTGAGTCTTTGTGTGGTTTAGGTATAAGGGTGACTATAGCTTCATAGAATGCATTGAGCAGTGTTCCTTCTGTTTCTATCTTGTGGAATAATTTGTTGAATATTAACATTAGCTCTTCTTTTGAAAGTCTTGTATGTAGAATTCTGCACTAAAACCATCTGGCACTGGGCTTTTATTGCTTGGGTGATTTTAATGACTGCTCCTATTTTTTAGGACTATTTAAATAGTTTACCTGATCTCAGTTTAACTTAGGTAAGGGCCCTGACTTAAAAATTGTCCACTTCGTTAAAATTTTCCAATTTTCTGGAATACAGACTTTTTCTTTTGAAGGAAGACCTAATGATTCATTGGATTTCCTTCATGTCTTTTGTCATGTTTACCTTTTCACTTTTGAATTTTTTTTAAAAAAAGTGGATACTGTGCCACTCTTTTGTTTAGTTTGGCTAAGTCTTTGTATATCTTGCTGATTTTCTAAAAATTAGCTCTTGATTTTATTGATTCTAAGTATTGTTTTTCTTGTTTCTGATTGATTTCAGCATTGATTTTAATTATTTCCTTTATTTCCTTTCTTCTACTATTTATTATGATTGCTTTATTTTTTTTAGATCATTCAGGTGTACCTCTAAATTGCTTGTATGTGAACTTTTAAATTTCTTATGGAGGCACTTAATGCTTTCCTCTTAGAACTGCTTTCATTGTATCCAATGAGTTTGGGTATGCTGTGCCTTTGTTTTCATTGAATTCAAGAAATTCTTTAATTTCTTTCTGTATTTATTCCCTGACCCAGAGATCATTGAATAGAGGCACAATCTGTATCCATGAATGTGCATTTTTTCTGGTGTTTCTGTTGTTGTTGAAAGCCAGCTTTAATCCATGTGGATATGATACAATGCATTATTTTAGTTTTGTATCTGTTGACACTTGTTTGGAGAAAGATCCATGAAGTGCTAAGAAGAAAGTATATTCTTTTGTGTTTCAGTGAAATATTCTAGATATCTGTAAGATCCATTTGATGCATAATGTCTGTTAATTTCACTATTTCATGTTGAGTTTTTGTTCAGATGACCTATGAAGTGGTGAGAGTTGGGTGTTGAAGTCTCCCATATTATTTTATGGGGTTTGATCTGCAATTTATGCTTTAACAATTGTTTTACAAAGGTGGATGCCCTTGTGTTTGGGACATTGATGTTCAGTATTGAGATATCATCTTGACAAATTTATCCTTTGATGAGTATGAAGTATCCTCCTCAGTCTCTTTTGATTACGTTTCATTGAAAGTCTATTATATCAGATATTAGAATCGCTCCTCTAGCTTGCTTCTTGAGTTTGTTTGCTAAGAAATCTTTCTTCTAGTCCTTTACTCTTAGGTAATGTCTATCTTTATGGTTGAGGTGTGTTTCTTATGTGCAACAGAATAATGTATCCTGTATTTGCATCCATTCTGTTAGCCCATGTCATCATACTTTAGATTTGAATAGATTGATGTTGAGAGATATTAATAGTCAGTGATTGTTATTTACTATTATTTTGATGATGGTGTGTGTGTGTGTGTGTGTGTGTGTGTATGTATGTGCTTTACTTGTTTTGGCTGGTATGAAATTACATAGTTCCTGTGTTTTCTTGGATGTTGTTATCTTTCTTGGGTTGGAGTTTTTCTTCTGGTATCTTGTGTAGGGCTGAATTTCTGGATATATATTGTTTGAATTAGGATTTGTCCTAAAATATCTTGTTTTCTCCATATATGGTTATTGAGAGTTTTTCTCGGTATTGTAGTATAGGTTGGTTTCTGTGGGTGGTTTTCTTTTCCTTTTCTTCTTCTTCTTCCTCTTCCTCCTCCCACTCTTTCTCTTCTTCTTCCTCTTTTTCTTCCTCTTCTTCTCTTCATTCTCCTCCTCCTTCTCTCTTTCTATCTCTATATTTCTCTATCCCTCTCTATATCTATATCTCTTCATTTCTATCTCTATCTCTATATCTCTATCTCTCTCTCTATCCCTCTATCATCTCTATCTCTATCTCTATCTCTATCTCTATCTCTATCTCTATCTCTATCTCTATCTCTATCTCTATCTCTATCTCTATCTCTATATCATCTCTATCTCTACCTCTTGAGATTTCAAGATACCTGACCTGGCCTGCTAGTTTTAGAGTCTCTGTTGAGTCCTGTAATTCTCTTAGGTCTGCCTTTGTATGCTGTCTGGTCTTTTTCCTTTGTTGCTTTTTTTTTTTTTTTAAAAAAAACTTTGTTACTTTGTTCTCTTTTTAAAAACTTTGTTGTTTTGTTGTCTTTGTTCTCCAGATTTTTGTTTTGATTTTAATCTGGTGGGAGGATTTTATTTTTGGTCCTTTCTAAATTGATATTGTGCAAGCTTCTTGTTCTTTTATCTTTATAGGTGTGTCCTAATTTAGTTTAGGTAATTTTTCTTCTATGACTTAATCAAAAATATTTTCTGTAGCTTTGAACTGTGAATCTTCTCCTTATTTTATTCCTATTATCATTATGCTTGTTCTTTTTTTGGTATCCCCAATTTCCTGGATGCTTTGGTCTAATAGTTCTTTTTTTTTCCTCAGTGTCTGTTGCTAGTTTCTGACTTTGCTAATTTGGATAGTCTTTCTCTGATTTTAAGTTAATTTGGATAAAGATTATTCTGTCTTGTCGATTTCTCAAAGAACAAACTTTGTTTCATTGATTCTGTGCATTGTTCTCTTTGTTTCAGTTTCATTGATTTCAGCCCTCAGATTTATTACTTCCCATCTTTTACTCTCTTTGCATGAGCTTACTTCTGTTTGTTCTAGAGCTTTGAGGCATGCCATTAATTTGCTTGTACGTGCTCTCTCCACTTTCTTTATGTAGGTGATTACTGCTATGTACTTTCCTTCTAGTGCTGTTTTCATTGTGTGCCAAGAGTTTATGTATGTGGTACATTCCTTTTCTTTGGAGTCTTGGAAATCTTTCATTTCTTTCTTAATTTTTGACCTTTGATATCATCATTCATTACATCATTTCTCATGTAACATGAGTTTATAAACTTTCTGCTGTTTTTGTTGTTTTATAAATCTAGCTTCAAACTACGGAGTCAGATAGGATGTAGGGGATTATTTTAATTTTCTTGTATCTGTTGAGACTTACTTTGTGACTATGTTAACAGTTTTGGGGACTGTTCTATGAAATGCTAAAAAGGTTTACTTTTTTGTATTTGGGTGAAATGTTCTAGTAGTGTGAGATTATGTATTGCCTATGGTTTGTGTGTGTGTGTGTGTCTGTGTGTGTGTGTGTGTGCGCACACATGTGTATTTAACCTCCTTGGGTTAGAGTTTTACTATTACCTTCTGAATGACTGGGTTTGTAGACATTGTTTAAATTCAAGTTTTAAAAGGAAATATCTTGTTTTCTCAATGTATAGTGATTCAATTTTTGCTGTATATAGTAGTCTGTCATGGGTTCTGTAGTCTCTTAGTCTGTAAGACATTTTTCCACATTGCTATGGCTTTTAGACTCTCCCTTGAGGGGTCTTGTGTAACGCTAATGGATCTGTCTTTACATGTTATTTGATTTTTTTTTTGGCTTACAACTTCTGTTATTCTTTTCTTATCTGTGTGTTTAGTGTTTTGTTTATTATGTAATTAAGAGGCACCCTGCTCTGTTCCAATCTATTTGTTGTTCTGTAAGCTTCTTGTAATTTTATAGGCATTTATTAGTTTAGGTAAGAAAATTTAAATTCTATGACTTCCTCAAAGACTACTCAGGTATTAAGATCAAGACCACCATGAGTTTTACAGGCAAATGGATGGAACTTGTGTATTAACATTGACAATTACCCTCCAGGAGTTAGATTGTTTAGTTGTTTTTATTTATTTTGATCATGTTTTCATCTTTTGGAGTAACTGTGTCCAATATTCAAGAGAAATTAGATTGTGTAGTATGGTTGAGATGTCATTTTTATTTATTAAATCCCAGCGTTAAGGGCACTGAGCTTTACCCTCAGTCCTGCTCTGTGAGAACATTTTATATAAGAACAGTCACTATCCAGGAATGTATAGTATAGTAATAGTCAATAGTAAAACAACCAGTCCCCAGCTCTAATTATTTTAAGGAGTGTGGTCATTGATAGTACTATGTGTGGCAATGGATCACTTTTTATCAAAATAAAATGATCAGTAAAATTTAAAAAGCACAGAACAACTATAAGTGTTATTTTGATGATAGAAAGCAGAGAAGGGGATCATAAATATATGGAATAGTGTAAAAATTTTGACTCATGATACACTGGATTGAGGGGGTGAATATATACTATTCAGATAGCAAAAGTCTCCCATCTCTCAGGATGCTGAGGCACAGAAACCATGTACATTAAACCAGACTACATTCTATGGAACAAGTAAGTGCTTGTGGAATCTCATGTGGAATCTCAGATCTACCCACATTTCTGCAAAGTCCTTCAGTCCATTGATTTGGAATGCTGATGTTATCCCCTCTGTAACGCTTACAAATATCTTGCATGTTACTTGCAGTTTCTGAGAGGGTTCCTGTGTATTTTTTGGTTCCTGCCAGAATTTTTTTCAGCTCCCTTTAAGTTGTTCTGGTTTGAACGGAAGCTTTTTTTTTCAGTCTCATGTATTCTTTTTGTCAAGTTTGAGGTACAGACCTGTATTAGTTGGTGTCCAAGTTTCCTGAGAGTATGGTTCACAAAGGCTCTTGGGAAAACCTTCATGGCAGAAATCTTTTTGATATATCATCTTGTCTAAGCTCTGTCAATTGCCATGGATAATAGTCTGTACAATGGTGAGAGGGTTTTCCCAGATTGTCCTTGTACTGTTGCTGCTGATATCCTGTGTATGGTCTTTTCCTAGATGTTTAGAATATGTGTTGGTTTTCTAATTATTGTTACTGAATTGCCACAGATTATTTCTTATAACTTTTTATTGGATATTTTATTTACATTTCAGATGCCATCCCCTTTCCCAATTTCCCCTCCCTAGAAAACCCCTATCCCATGCCCCCTTGTCCTTTTTGCTTTTAAACAATTTTTTAAAAATATTAATCAAAGGCTTTATAAGTTTGGTAATGCTCAATCAGAAGTGTAACCCAATACCCAACCTAGATATATCAACTATCTTTGACTGGTGGAGACACGTGAATATCTGCCTCCATGCCCCCCTTTCTCTCTCTTTCTCTCTCTCTCTCTCTTATCACCTAGCTTCTCCTCTCCTGCTTCTCCTTCTCTCCTTACTCCTTCTCTTCCTCTCAGTACTCCTCCCAACTTAGCTCCTCCTACATATCACCCTTCCTGTTAAAATAAAGCTTTTCTCTCAAAATACAATTAGAGCATAATTATACCAATTTGTACTAGTGAGGTACAGGATAGTCCTGATACCCAGTCCATCCTTTTGTTGACTAACTAGAACCTCTGTCATCTCTCCTAACTAACACACTTAGTTCTGAACCTGGCTTTTTCTTTGGTTTTAGAATGAATATCAGCTAAAAAACTGTCCACTCAAATCTTTTCTCTCAAAGGAAATAGCCAGAATTGGCTATGAGACTATAAGTTTTCAACCCTGTCAGAAATCCAGAATGACTGAGTTAACTAAAATTATGAAAAGCACAAAGCATAGCTTCTAAAACTTAGCCAATTTATAGAGACCACTGAACACCTGGACAGTCCCTACATTACAAAACTTTGGAGCATCTGATCTTCAGCCTTCTGGCCCAGAATCATCTGACAAACCTTAGTGATGCAGAATTATTAAGGACTGATTACTCTAAAACCCAGTCCTTCTTTAACTTTTTTAACTAATTTGAGATGGTTAGCCTGTGAGTTAAGGGCCTATAGCAAATTCATGGCTTTGAGTTTATTGTTCTGGTGTTTTCTATATTTTATTTAGAAATAGCTGAGAGGAGTTAACAGACAATAGTCCAGATTACCTTACATGAATAGTTAGTTTTCAAAATGTCAGAAGTCCATAAAGTTGACATTACAAACATTTCTGTATTAACGTTCATTTTGACCTGTCTGCTCCTGACAGCTTCTTGTCTTGGATTCTAAGAAGAAATTGAGCATCTTTGGAGTTACTCCAGTTGTGGTGAGACAGCCACTAGGCAAGAATTGCTTCTTTCCATCTACAGACAAATTACTGTCCAGAAAAAAACACACTTGCAGAATAGTTGACTGATTATTTCTTATAAATTTGATGGACCATGCCTCAGTACTATCTTCTCTCTTGTGTTTTATTTCCTGGAAATTTCTAGTGAGCCTTTTACCCATTAACCATGATACTATTTTTTTTTAATTTTATTAATTAAATTTCCCTCAATACTCAATTTTAACAAAGTATTTATGCTCTTCTGTTAGGCTTTACCTTGTTAATTTTTTTGTTTTTAGTTCTTTGATAAATAATTTACATCATTTTAAATTTTACTCATTTTCTAATCCATCATTTTACTGTATGTAACTTCTACAAGTTAGTAGTATGCAATAATAGGTGTTCCTTAATTCTTTGCTTTTTGTTTTGTTTTTGTTTTTCAAGACAGGGTTTCTCTGTGTAGCCCTGGCTGTCCTGGAACTCACTCTGTAGACCAGGCTGGCCTCGAACTAAGAAATCCGCCTGCCTCTGTCTCCCAAGTGCTGGGATTAAAGGAGTGTGCCACCACCACCCGGCAATTCTTTGCTTTTTATTGATATTAGATTATACTTCTGCCTCATTTTCATTGTTCTACAAAATATCTAACAATTAGTTCAGAACCTATTTTAAGTTATAAGCCTTTTGATGCCTTGAGTAACTCAAATTATATCTACTTATATTTCTTGGGCAAAAGTGGTAGTTTGCCTACTTGAGAAAGTCTAAAGTTTAAGGTAAAAACTATGTTTACTTAGATCATTGATAACTCTGGCATGTTCTGTTTTAACATCTAATATTAATAATAAGAAAATTTAAACCGTAGTACATAAACTTCTAAATATAAATAATTGCCTTGTTTTTCTGGATGTTTTTATTTTAATTATTTTTATTTTTTATTTCTGAAATTATGTATTATAAAATTCAGTCATTATTATTTGTAATTCACTGTGGTTCATAGCCTAATCTTTAAGGAAATGTTATTTACACCATTTTCTCTGCTAACTTGACATCTTTTATTCTACTTTTTAAATTTTCTCCATTATATAATAGACTGGTTCATAGTTTTAAAAATTAAATCAGCATTCATCTTTTATATTGTAAAACACTCAACTAATAGTCTACAAAAGACAATCCTACTATAATATCTTAGGGTCATACTTGTGATATTTGAAAATTGTGGTTTGGCTGGGGCAGACTCCTAGCTGGTCTGCTCCCATTAAGACTCCGTATCCTGACCTGTCCTAGAGGAACCACTGCACTCAGAGCAGTGGGTAAGAACCCTTCCCCATAGAGAGACAGAGAGAGAGGGAGGGGTAAGGAGAGAAAGAGAGAGAGAGAGAGAGAGAGAGAGAGAGAGAGAGAGAGAGAGAGCCCATCTGTAGACCAAGAGCAGAGGTCTCTGAAGAAAGCCTGTCTTGCCCATGAAACACTTTGATCTTAGACTTCTCATATGAGACCTCTAAGAGAAATTCTAATGTGAAAGGCCATAAGTTCATAGCACTTTGAATGGCAGATATGAGAATCCTAGAGTGAATATTTATACAAGTCCAGACTTCTGAAAAACCATCTGTGTTTCTCTCTACAGCCTCCCAGAAATCCACAAATTCTAGCATCATCTTCTGTTGCTACAGGTTTTCTGGAACATACACAAGAGTATGGCAGACATTTCCTCATAACCATGGAGGTATCTGAGCCTGGCTGAGTCTCATCTTTCTGCTATTAGCACATCACTAACTGTTGTAATCCCTGGTCAGGCTGGAGGTGCTGTGTTTTAAGAAGAGAACTGTTTTGCTCTAAGGCTTTACTATAGTATGTTGTTTTACCACAGAGGATGTTCAATCAAAAGAAATGTATGTTTATTTGCAGCAGATGAGGCTGAACCTGTGCAGTTCCATTGTCAACTGGGTGTAGGGGGGGATTTGCTGCCTTTTGTTTGCTTTGACCATTTTTAATGCAGGTTTTTTTTTTAACCGTTAATGGTCATCAGGATGCATCTTTGGACTTATGTTAGATTTCTCCATAGTTTGATTATCTCACTGATATGGTTATTTTTTTTAAGACAACATGATTTTTAATAGCAGAATAAACACAATGTTGGAAAAAAGAACCCTTCCCCATAACCCTATATCCAAGAGCTGCAGCAGGGAGCCTGGGGCACTCAGGACCAATCACCCAACCAAACCTCACCCTCCAGAATACCATTCCTCTTCCACCCCTCCTTTGGTCCTTTTGGCTGGGGCAAAATCCTAGCTGGTCTGCTCCCATGAAGACTCCACATCCTGACCTGTCTTAGAAGAACCGCTGCACTCAGAACATCAGAAGAACCACTATACTCAGAACAGCTGAGAAAACACTGCACTCAGAGCAGCAGGATTTCAGGATCCCAGAGATAGCCCTAGTCCCAGAAACTCTTCTACTCAGGAACTCAGGATCACATGATCACAGAGACAGTTGGACTTTGAGGACTTCTGACACAAGCAAGATAACTATAAAGGCGGGCTTCAGACAGAGACAATGAGTGCAGGTAACACTAGAGATAACCAGATGGTAAAAGGCAAGCAAAAGAACATAGGCAACAGAAACCAAGCTTACCTGGTTTCATCAGAGCCCACTTCTCCCATCAAAGCAAGTCCTGGACACCCCATCACACTGGAAAAGCAGGATTCAGATTTAAAATCACTTCTCATGATGATCACAGAGGACTTTAAGAAGGACATAAATAACTCCCTTAAAGAAATACAGAACACAGGTAAACAGGTAGAAGCCATTAAAGAGGAAACACAAAATTCCCTTAAAGAATTGTAAGAAAACACAACCCAACAAGTGAAGGAATTAAACAAAACCGTTCAGGATCTAAAAGTAGAAGTAGAAACAAGAAAGGAATCTCAAAGGGAGACTACCCTGGAGATAGAAAACATAGGAAAAAGATTAGAACTCATAGATGTACCTATCTCCAATAGAATACAAGAGATAGAAGAAATAATCTCATGTGCAGAAGATACATACCATGGGAAACATTGACACAATTGTCAAAGAAAATGCAAAATACAAAAAGCTCCTAACCCAAAACATCCAGGAAATCTAGGAAACATTGAGAAGACAAACCTAAGGATAATAGGTATAGATGAGAGTGAAGATTCCCAACTTAAAGGACCAGTAAATATCTTCAACAAAATTATAGAAGAAAACTTTCCTAACCTAAAATGAAAGATGCCCATGAACATACAAGAAGAATATAGAATTCCAAATAAACTAGACCAGAAAGGAAATTATTCCTGTCACATAATAATCAAAACATCAAATGCACAAAACAAACATATTAAAAGCAGTAAGGGGAAAAGGTCAAGTAACATATAAAGGCAGACCTATCAGAATTATACCAGACTTCTCACCAGAGACTATAAAATACAGAAGATTCTGGACCAATATAATATAGATCTTAAGAGAACACAAATGCCAATGTAGACTATTATACCAGCAAAACTGTCAATTACCATAGATGGAGAAACCAAGATATTCCATGACAAAACCAAATTTACACAATATCTTTTTACAAATCTAGCACTACAAAAAAGACTAGGTGGAAAACTCAAACACAAGGAGGGAAACTACAACCTAGAAAAAGAAAGAAAATAATCTTCCAACGAAGCCAAAAGAAGATAGCTGCACAAACATAATTCCACCTCTAATAACAAAAATAGCAAGAAGCAGCAATCATTTTTCCTTAATATCTTTTAGCCTCAACAGACTCAATTCCCCAATAAAAAGACATAGACAAACAGACTAAATACATAAACAGATTCCAGAACTTTGCTGAATAAAAAAACTCACCTCAGTGACAAAGACAGACACTACCTCAGAGTAAAAGGCTGGAAAACAATTTTCCAAACAAATGGTCCCAAGAAACAAGCTGGAGTCTCTATTCTAATATCTTATAAAATGGAATTTCAACCAAAAATTATCAAAAAAGATAAGGAAGAACAGTTCATACTCATCAAAGGAAAAATCTACCAAGATGAACACTCGATTCTGAACATCTATGCTCCAAATGCAAGGGCACCCACAATCATAAAAAGAAACTTTACTAAAGCTCACAGCACATGTTGTACCTGACACAATAATAGTGGGGGATTTCAACACCCCACTCTTAGCAATGGACAGATCATGGAAACAGAAACTAAACAGAGACCCAGGGAACTAACAGAAACTATGAACCAAATGGATTTAACAGATATCTATAGAACATTTCATCCTAAAACAAAAGAATATATCTTTTCTCAGCACCTGGTACCTTCTCCAAAATAGACCCTATAATCGGTCACAAAACAGGCCTCAACAGACACAAAACAATTGAAATAATCAAATGCATCCTATCAGATTACCACTGACTAAGACTGGTCTTCAGTAATAACAAAACTATGGAAAACCCACATACATGTGGAAACTGAATAATGCTCTAATCAATGATGACTTGGTCAAGGAAGAAATAAAGAATGAAATTAAAGACTTTTTAGAATTTAATAGAAATGAATGCTCGTCATACCAAAACTTATGGGACACAAAGAAAGCACTGCTAAGATAAAAACTCATAACTCTAAATGCCCAAAAATAGAAACTAGAGAGAACATACACTAGCAACTTGACAGCACACCTGAAAGCTCTGTAACAAAAAGAAGCAAATACACCCAAGAGGAGTAGATGGCAGGAAATAATCAAACTCAGGGCTGAAATCAACCAAGTTGAAACAAAAAGAACTATACAAAGTATCAGTAAAACCAGTGGCTGGTTCTTTGAGAAAATCAACAAGATAGATAAACCCTTAGCCATACTAACCAGAGGACACAAAAACAGTATCCAAATTAATAAAATCTGAACTGAAAAGGGAGACATACCAACAGAAACTGAAGTAATCCAAGAAATCATCAGATCCTACTACAAAAGGATATACTCAACAAACTTGAAATTATGGATGAAATGTACAATCTTATAGACAGATACCAGGTACCAAAGTTAAATCAGGATCAGATAAACCATCTAAACAGTCCCATAATCCCTAAAGAAATAGAAGCAGTCATTAAAAGTCTCCCCACCAAAACAAAGCCCAAGACCAGATGGTTTTAGTGCAGAATTCTATCAGACCTTCAAGGAAGACCTAATACTAATTCTCTTCAAACTATTCCACAAAATAGAAACAGAAGGAACATTACTCAATTCATTTTATGAATCCACAATGACACTCATACCTAAACCAAATGAAGAAAGAAAACTTCAGACCAATCTCCCTTATGAATATTGATGCAAAAATACGCAATACAATTCTCACAAACCTAATCCAAGAATGCATTAACACCATCATCTATCATGATCAAGTAGGCTTTACCAGGGATGCAGTGATGGTTCAATATATGGAAATCCATTAACGTAATCCACTACATAAACAAAGTTAAAGAAAAACCACAGGATCATCTCACAGGTTGCTGAGAAAGCATTTGACAAATTTCAACACCCCTTCATGGTAAAAGTCTTGGAAAGATCAAAAATTAAATGTCCATACCTCAACATAGTAAAAGCAATATACAGCAGGCCTGTAGCCAACATCAAACTAAATGGAGAGAAACTTGAAGCAATCCCATTAAAATCAGAGACTAGACAAGGCTGCCCACTCTCACCTTACCTATTCAATATAGTACTGGAAGTCCTAGCCAGAGCAATTAGACAACAAAATAAAGTTAAAGGATATAAATAGAAAAGGAAAAAATCAAAATATCACAAATTGTAAATGATATGATAGCATACTTAAGTGACCTCAAAACTTCAACAGAAAAAGTTAAAACCTGATCAACAACTTCAGCAAAGTGGATGGATATAAAATCAACTCAAACAAATCAGTAGCCTTCCTCTACTCAAAGGATAAATAGGCTGAGAAAGAACTCAGGGTAATGACACCCTTCACAATAGTCACAAATAATATAAAATACTATGGTGTGAATCTAACCAAGCAAGTGAAAAATCTGTTTGAAAAGAACTTCAAGTCTCTGAAGATAGAAATTGAAGATCTCATAAAATGGAAAGATCTCCCATGCTCTTGGATTGGCAGGATTAATATAGTAAAAATGGCAATATTTCCTAAAGCAATTAACAGATTTAATGCAATCCTCATTAAATTTACAACTCAATTCTTCATAGAGATAGAAAGAACAATTTGCAAATTCATTTGGAATATCAAGAAAACCAGGATAGTGAGAACTATTCTCAACAATAAAAGAACTTCTGGAGGAATCACCATCCCTGACCTCAAGCTGCACTACAGAGCAGTAGTGATTAAAACTGCATGGTATTGGTACAGACACAGGCAGGAAGATCAATGGAATAAAATTGCAGATGCAGAAATGAACCCACACACCTATGGTCACTTGATCTTTGACAAAGTATCTAAAACCATACAGTGGAAAAGGGACAGCATTTTCATCAAATGGTGCTGATTCAAGTGGAGGTCAGCATGTAGAAGAATGCAAATGGATCCACTCTTATTTCCTTGTACAAAGCTCAAGTGCAAGTGGGTAAAGGGCTTTCACATAAAACCAGATACACTGAAACTAATAGAAGAGAAGGTGGGGAAGAATCTCGAATACTTCGGCACAGGGGAAAAGTTCCTGAACAGATCACCAATGGCTTATGTTCTAAGATCAAATATTGAAAAATAGGACCTAATAGAATTGCCAAGCTTCTGTAAGCATAGGACACTCTCAATAGAGGATGATAGCGGCCTTCAAAATGTTGCAGGCCGAGCTGCCCCACGTTTTTGGGGGCCAAAATATCATGGACTGGTCTGTCAATATTGGAACCCACACTGCCAAAAGGCTTGGCGGATAAGTGTTAGATCTTGCACTGCCCCAAGCTGCTCTGGTCTGCAGGTCCAGATTCAGCAAGAGAGAGAGAGTGAGGATGGACGTGAAGAATGGAGATCATTCAATCCCATTTATTCTTCAGTCTCTCTTCTTCTCTCCAAGTCCCTAGTTCCTAGTCCTAAGTCTCAGGTCCTAATTCCAGTCCTAAGTTGCTAGTCTCTTTTCCAGTTCCAAGTTTTCTTCCACGTGCCTGTCTCAAGTACAAGTGTCTAATCCAAGTACAAGTGTCTAATCCTAGTTGCCTGTCTGGAGTTTCAAGTGCCTACTCATTTCTTCTGTCTGCTTCTCACCTTTTATATGTCTCACTTCTAAGCCATGCCTTTAAGTCATGCCTTTAAGTCATGCCCTTAGGTCCTAACACTAAATCATACCTTTACCTCTCACACACCAAGGGGAAATCTTGGGTATCTAAAACAAGATGTTATCAGAGTGTGCTCAGCTGTTGTAGGCTATTGTAAAAAAGTCTCTTTTCAGGGTATATGGCTCAAGATGGCTACTAGGATGAGAGCCACCTTCTGTTGGCTCCCCACAGGTCCCACTTTTAAATTATTTTTCAAAAGGGAAGGCTGGGAAAACTTACAGAAACTATGCCTGCCTTAGGTTGGAACAAAGGACCCCAGCCTCTGTTTCCTGTCTTTGTATACTCAACAGCCATTGGTTGAGCTCCTGTCTTAGGATGGTGAGACCTCCCTTTTTAGGAGCGAGAGTCTTGACGTGTTCTGTTACCTATCATTGCCTATCTGGCTTAGTGCATAAGTTAGGGGTTAATCTTTGTTAGTCTTGATGACAGAGGTTTTACAATTCCCTACTTCCAGCCTGTTTTTTGTTGTTGTTGTTGGTTTTTTGTTTGTTTGAGGTTTTGTTGTTGTTGTTGTTGTTGTTGTTGTTGTTGTTTTGAGACAGGGTTTCTCTGTATAGCCCTGGCTGTCCTGGAACTCACTTTACAGACCAGGCTGGTCTTGAACTCAGAAATCCGCCTGCTTCTGCCTCCCAAGTGCTGGGATTAAAGGCATGCACCACCACTGCCCGGCTTACTTCCAGCCTGGAATGATGGACCTGTATGTTTTTCATTTGAATAGCATTTATCTATTGTCGTACAAAAGCCATCAGTTTGTTGAACAGCATGGACCCAAGAGTCAAGAGACTTGCAATGCCTGAATAGTCAGTATAACAGCAACACTCTTTTTTAAGAGCAACACATAACTCGCTCTATCAGAGGAATACAAAGAATAAGCCTCTTCTATTCTGTTTATAAATGTGTTATAGCAGAATCTAAATCTATAGAAATACAGAACTGATCATAGCTTTGATCTTAACAAAACAAGCAAAGAAATCCCTGTTCCTGTTTTAGTCAGTCTCAACCCCCCCCCCCCAAAATATAGTAACTGTGGTCATAGGTTTTTTTCTGGGTCTAAACAATGTTCCCCACTAAATCATAAGTTGGGGAAACATGAGTCCAATAGAGCCACCCTGGAGGTATGGGTGGTGATGTCTCCTTCCACATTGAGGACTTCCCAAGTCAGGTTTTCTGGTTGATCTGTTCCAGTTTGAAGTCAATTGAGAAGTATATTCATGTTTCCTGCAAAGAAAAAATACATTTCTCAGGGGGTTTCTCCTCCCTGGATTTGTTATTGTTGTCTATTTGTTTAATCAGTCTCTCTGGTAGCCAGCGTGCGGCATCTGCAGTGTGAGAATATATGCAGACAGATCCTCTTCCCCAGATAAGCATTGGATCTGGCCTATTCCACTTTTCAGTTAATGGGTCTTTCCAGAGAACCGTTGCAAAATTCTTTTTGGTATCAGGATGCCAGGATCTATCTGCAGCAGATTTTCCTTCAGAAATCAAAGTTAAACATTTTAAAATAAAGAGCATGTGATGAAGGATATTTCTGGGGGATTCCTTGGTAGGGTACCATTCTCCCTTTTTAATTTTTTCAAATTGACATTTAATGGTTCAATGTACCCTTTCTACCATACCTTGGCCCTGTGGATTATATGGAATACCTGTTTTATGTAGTATTCCCAATTTTTCACAGAATTGGTGGAAACTGGAACTTGTATAACCTGGGCCATTGTCAGTCTTTATCTGTTTAGGCACACCTAATACAGCAATTGCAGCAAGCATATCAGTGATCACATGCTTGCTTGTTTCTCCAGATTGTAATGTTGCATAAATTAAACCACTGTATGTATCTATACATACATGTATATATTTTTGCTTGCCAAATTCATTGTAATGAGTAACATCTATTACGATGGACCTCAATAGGATGAGTAATCCCTTCTTCATTTTTTCCTAATCCTTTCCCTGGGAAAAATCCAGAGTTTACCATTTGAGCCATGATTACTTCATTAGGGCTGTACATAATCAATCCCAACTGGGATAACAGATCTCTGCCCCAGAGATTAATAGGAAGGCCCAGGATAACATAGGGTTTTATATTCCCTGTATTGCCTTCTTTATCTTTCCACATCAGCACCTTAGAGCTTTGTTGTGGATTTTGACTTTGGCCAATACTCCTTAGATTGTTTAAGGTTGAGGTCAGAGGCCAGGTGGCAGGCCACTCACTTTGTTTTAGGATAGTCACATCAGTTCCTGTGTCAACCAAGCCTAGGAATGCCTTTCCATCCAGCCATAGTGTCATTATAAGTTTTTGTTTAGCTATAGGCTGTACCCAGTATGCATCAGAGGAACCAAAGCCTTGATCCCCTCTCTTAGGACTCCTGTATTTGTGATTAGTAGGGTACAATGGAAGTAACAATGGTTGAGCTAACCTCCTTCCTGCAGGAATGCTGACTATATCCTGAATTGCCCGTGCAATTACCTTAATCTCACCTTGATAATCATTGTTTATAATTCCAGGAAAAATTAGTAGTCCCTGAATAGTAGTACTGCTTCTTCCCACTATCAGGTCAAACACATTTGGATAGAATTGTCCAAACACTACAGTGGGTAAGGACTGAGGTCCCATTTCCAGGGTTAATACTATGTGGGTGGCAGAACTGAGGTCTAGTCCTGAGCTTCCTGGTGTTGCTCGACTAAGTTCTGAAAGGGATTGTTGTTTGCTAGTATAGAACTGACTGCTTCATAAGCCTGTTTTGGCTTGTGTTGATTCGGGGCCTGGAGCTGACCCATGTTCCCGTTTCCCTGATTATGGAAAAGGGTGTTTCCTTGAGCACCTTTATTAGACCTACATTCACTAGCCCAATGCCTTCCACATTTGCAAAGTGGGCAGAGCCCACGCTGTTTTCTGGGCTGTCTCGGGTTAACTCATTTTCTGCCTTGCAATTTCTTGCAAAGTGTCTAGGCTTGCCACATTTAAGACAGGCCTTTTGGTTTCTACTAGCCAAAAAATCTCTTACTGATTGTCCGTGCATGGCAGCCGCCATAGCTAAGCCCTGTTGGTAGGAGGGACCTATATCAGAACAGAGACTGTCTTTTTCCTGTAGGGTCTAATGACAGCTTGGCAGGCAGGATTGGCATTTTCATATGCAAGTTGTTTCACACAATCTACACCTGACTCTGCATTACCAAAAATCCTCATTGATGTTGTAATTAATCAATGAACAAAATCAGAAAATCGTTCATCATGTCCTTGTCTGACTGTTGTTAAGGATGCACTAGGGTCCCCTTTTGCTGGGAGTTTACACCAAGCCTTCATTGCTGCATTTTGAATTTGAGCGAATAAGTGTGGGTCATATTGCATCTGATTATCACTAGAAGCAAATTGCCCTTCTCCTACTAAAGCATCAAATGACCAACCATTGCCTGCCTGAGTGTTTCTCCTAGCTGTCTCTTTACAATTCTCATGATACTCTGATTTCCAAATAAGATAGTCACCACCACTAAGAACTGCTCTCACTAACGTATTCCAATCACTAGGAGACAGACACTCCTCTGTAACAGACTCTAAAATTGCAAGAGTAAAGGGAGCAGTGGCACCTTATTGTGATACTGCATTTTTAACTCCTTAATAATTTGAAAATTAAACCCTGTGTGATGTCTCCAAGCAACCCCTTGATCATCTCTGGTCTCTGATACAGATAAAGCCTCAGCGTCTCCCTTCTCTGGATGATCTGTGGCTAATCTTAAGCTAGGGGACAGGGACTGCCTTTGGACTCCTGGTTGAGGAACGCAAAAGCTGGGGGATTTTCTCAGTTTACCTCTTGAGACATCTTCCCTGTCCTTTATTTCTGTAGCTGATTAATTAAGTCCTGATACTCTTTTTCTAACTCTATTTGTTGTTTAAGAACAGATATTTTTCCTGTAACTCCCATATGGGATTTATAAACACCATCTCCATTGCGGGAACACTTGGAGGCAGAGGCGCATAGGGAGGGGATCTTTGGGAAGAGGGTCATTCAGGGTCATAATGTTTGGCTGCCTCTACCTCTCGGTCAGCACAATCTGGCTCTGACAAATCGTCATCAACCTTTGGTTGTATTTTAGATTCTAATTTTGGATAAATACATTTCTTTTCATTTTGAACATGAAAGGTAGCATTCAAACAATGAAACAAAAGCAGACAATTAACACATATGAGCAACAAACAGCAAAATAAAAACAGAGAGTTGAGTTCAGGCTGACTTATTTCTTGCCCCATTTTCATTAACATGACTTACCTTTCTCAATGTGGCAGATTCCCACAATTATCACCTTCGTTTCACTTCTGAATTTTCGGCAGATCCTTCTTCCAGTAAGTCCCTCACTGGGTCTCTAATTCTTACTGCCTCACGTTGGGCACCAAAAATGTTGTGGCCCGAGCTGCCACACGTTTGGGGGGCCAAAATGTCACAAAATGCTCTGTCAATGTTGGAGCCCGCACTGCCAAAAGCCTTGGGGGATAAGTGTTAAAGCCTGCACTGCCCCAAGCTGCTCTGGTCTGCAGGTCTGGATTCAGCAAGAGAGTGAGGATGGACATGAAGAATGGAGACCAGACAGAGTGTGATTCAATCCCATTTATTCTTCAGTCTCTCTTCTTCTCTCCAAGTTCCTAGTTCCTTGTTTCTAGTTCCTAGACCCAAGCCTCAAGTCTTAATCCCAGTCCTAAGTTGCTAGTCTCTTTCCCAGTTCCAAGTTCTCTTCCAAGTGCCTGTCTCAAGTACAAGTGTCTAATCCAAGTACAAGTGTCTAATCCTAGTTGCTTGTCTGGAGTCTCAAGTGCCTACTCATTTCTTCTGTCTGCCTCTCACCGTTTATATGTCTCACTTCTAAGCCATGCCTTTAAGTCATGCCTTTAAGTCACGCCCTTAGGTCTTAACTCTAAATAACACCTTTAAATCAGACCCTTAAGTCTTGGCTCTAAATCACACTTTTAAGTCTCACACACCCAAGGGAAAATCCTAGGTATCTAAAACAAGAAGTTATCAGAGTATGCTCAGCTGTTGTAGGCTATTGTAAACAAGTCTCTTTTCAGGGTATATGGCTCAAGATGGCTGTAAGGATGATAGCCACATTTTGTTGGCTCCTCACCCAGTAGGACAAAATGGCAACCAACAAATTGGAAAATGATCTTTACCAATTCTATATCTGATAGAGGGCTAATATCCAGTATATACAAAGAACTCAAGAAATTAGACTCCAGACAACCAAATAACCCTACTAAAAATGGGGTACAGAGCTAAATGAAGAATTCTCAACTGAGAAAACTCGAATGGTTGAGAAGCACCTAAAGAAATGTTCACCATCCTTAGACATCAGGGAAATGCAAATCAAAACAATTCTGATATTTCACCTCATACTGCTCAGAATGGATAAGATAAAAAACTCAGGTGATAGCAGATGCTGGAGAGGATGTGGAGAAAGAGAAACACTCCATTGTTAGTAGGATTGCAAGCCGGTACAAACACTCTGGGAATCAGTTTGGTAGTTTCTCAGATAATTTAACACTGCATTACCTGAGGAGCCAGCTATACCACTCCTGGTCATATACCAAAAAGGTGCTCCAACATATAACAAAGACACATGCTCCACTATGTTCATAGCAGCCTTATTTTAATAGCCAGAACCTGGAAAGGACCAAGATGTCCTCCAACAGAGGAATGGATACAGAAAATATGGTACATTTACACAATGGAGTATAATACTCAGCTATCAAAACCAAGAACTTTATGAAATTATTGGGCAAATGGATGGAACTAGAAAATATCATCCTGAGTGAGGTAACTTCAGTCACAAAAGAACACACATGGTATGAACTCACTGATAAGTGGATATTAGCCAAAAAGCTTGCAATACCCAAGATACAACTCACAGACCACATGAAGCTCATAAAGAAGGAAGACCAAAGTGTGGGTGCTCAGTCCCTTCTAAGAAGGAGTAACAAAATACTCATGGGAGCAAATATGGAGAACAATTGTGAGACAGAAACTGAAGGAAGGGCTGTCCAGAGATTGCTCTGCCTGGGTATCCATCCCATGTGCAGTCATCAAATGCAGATGCTGATGTGGATGCTAGGAAGTGCATGCTGACTGGAGCCTGATGTATCTGTCTCCTTAGAGATCTGCCAGACCTTGCCATATACAGAGGTGGATGCTCACAACTAACCATTGAAATGATCATGGGGTTCCCATTGGAGGAGTTAGAGAAAAGACTGAAGGAGCTAAAAGAGTTTGAGGCCTTATAAGGGAGCAACAATACCAACCAACCAGAGCTCCCAAGGTCTAAACCACATAGGGAGTGACCCATGGCTCCAGTTGTATATGCAGGGAAAGATGGTCTTGTCAGGCATAGGTGGGAGAGGTGGTCCTTGGTCCTGTGAAGGCAGTATGCCCCAATGTGGGGGAATTTGGGGGCAGAGAGTTAGGAGTGGGTGGGTGGGAGCACATCCTCATAGAAGCAGGACGGGTGGGGATGGGATCGGGCATTTCTGGGTGGAGAAAGGAAATATAGAAAGGGTATAACATCTGAAATGTAAATAAAATATTCAATAAAAAATTGTGTTTATATTTTTTCAACAGCAAATTGTTCCTATTAACTTCTTTGACTGTATCTTGTGGATTTCTGTTGATCAGACACTTATCTGGAAGAATACTTTGAGATTTGGTCTAAACATGTATTTTACTTAGAAATATATTTTGTTATTTCCTACTAATTAAGTACTATAGGTTAAGTATGAGTCTTACACAAAATTTATGTTTTGTTACATTTTTTAGCCTTTGAATATCTGGTAAAGTAAAATAAATTAACCTTTCAAGCCTTTTTGTCAAGTGTATGGTTCACATATTAATGTATAATTTTTCACACAGGTAACAGTTAATAAATACAAACATTATTTTTGGCTTATTATACATGCTAGAACTTTTATTCGCTCTGTCTTCCACATCTAATTCTAAAAAATTTACCTAGACATTTTAGCTAAGCTCTTACTGTCATGTCAGGTATATGTTTACCCTGAATTCTATTTCTATGTAGCATTAAGTGTTAATGAAGGCAGATGTTATTTTATGGCCATAATAATATAATCATTTATCACTGTGCATATTATTTTCTTTATATTTTTAATCTGTAGAGATCTTGTTTTACGCTATTACAAACTCTGTTCCATACTTAACTTTAAAATTTTTAAGTTTATTGCAAAATTTCTGGGTATTTCAGAAGAAATTCCCTTAGGTAATTTCCATCAGTCATTGTGTCTGAAGCATTCTTCTCTTCTTCTCAGCTTCTCATATTAGCAAATCTTATTTGTGGATCATAAAATCCATAATATTTCTGTTGTTTGTATGCATTACAAGTAGGAAAGACTATAGCAATACAATGCCCATTTGAAGCTATGACCTATAGCCTCTAATTAATGCTTTATGATTGAGTTAGAATTACAATGTAAAATTGGCTATCACGTCATGCTTATGTTTAAAATTCTTCAAAGTCTACTGTTTGAAATTTTAGAATAAAGTTCAATATCTTTCAAAGGGCATTTAGAATTTGGTTCTTAATCACAAAAGGCATTAGTCAAAAATCTCTTTTGCCTTTTTTCAACATTGAAGGATAATTAGCTAGGCAATTATGACATTTTTGGCACAACTATAAATATTATATATCCCTTTGTTTGGGAATAGAAAAATCCCAGGGATTTAAAGTCAGAAAAGGAGAAATTTTCAGGGAATAAAAAGCACATACTCATTAAGATCTTTGTAGAACAGTAATAGTTTTATCATTTCACACATGGGTAAAAAAGAAAATGTGCTACAGTTGAATTAAGAATTATGTTCTACAAAGTAGAGGCATGCTGAACTCTGAAGATTCTAGGGTATATTCCTTCGAAAAACCAGACAGACATCAATTTCATAACTAGAAACACAATTATTTAGAGCTCTAACATGTCCCTGTTGTAATGTTTATTTGATTTGTTTTGAGTTATTTTTACCACTCTCTTACTTCTGTCTTTGGTCTCACCTGGGTCATCCTGCCTCCTGTCCATTAACCTCTACTTAAACATTTTTATACACTCTAGCCAATTTTTTTCTGTCATTCTGCAGTAGAATTATAGTTTATCATACATCAATTCCTCTATACTTTTTTTTCACCTGGATTTATCTGCAAATATTTTACACAGTTTACTTTGTTGTTACTTTTTCCAGGACTAAATAAAATTAAATAAAGAAAATACTCGGAGAATGGGAGCACCAACTAGGTACTGCCCAACCCTGGGACAGCTAGTATTAGCAGAACTAGGCACATCCCCTTTCACTGAGTCCCAACCAGCAAGCCCAGCTAGGGGAAGAACAAGAAATGGTAAGAAACAAAGAGATATCCTCCACTCTAGTTGTTAAGGGCTCCATATGAAGACTTAGCTGCATGTTTGCTACAAATGTGTAAGGGGGTCTATGTCTAGCTCTTGCATGCTCCTTAGTTGGTGGCCCAGGCTCTGTGAGCCCCCATGGTCCCAGACTGGTTTACTCTGTAGAGAGGGGAATGAAGGGAGGAATATGTAAAGGCAGGACTTGGAAGAGAGGAGGGAAGAGGCTGTCATCAAGATGTAAAGTGAATTTAAAAAGAAATTAGATTGTATAAACATAATGACCCTGTAATCTTTTTCTCTTGGTTTTCCTGCTGCTTCACGAATATCAAAGCTAATACAACAAAAGAGAGGAAAATAAAATGATATAAACTTAGAAAAGAAAAGTAAGTGTTCTCATGGGAATTTGTTTTCAGTGTGATTGAATTCAATGAACATATTTATACAATATGCATATTCCTCTACACATACATAATTGAATATGCAAATTCAAAGCATTAAACAGTAATTAGACATGGGTCACTATCTTTTTGTCAATGCTTGACTAGTCAATGAAATGATTCAATTCCATATTTTATATACTATTCATGCTCATGTGGTGAAGATTTGTATCTAATTTTATATATGACTATGTCCACGTAGATCCAAATAGCTTGAATTATATATTTTTCTTATTACTATGATATTGATATATGTATGCTTTACAAAATGTATTTTGAATATAATCGATGTACTTGAAAACAAAATAGATACATTTTACAAATTAACACTTTGTGTTATGAATATGCTTTACTGAGTACCATCTGAAACATTATGAATTAGAAACTATATGCAAGAATTATTACTGTGAACAATTTATTCAAATGCTATAGAAAATCATGCTAAATTTCCTAAGAATTCTATTTTTGTGTAGGGTAAAAAACATACCACAACTTTAATCATGGATATTAAAGGAAAATCTAAAATTATAATACATACTTATTGAAGGAAAATTAAACACATAATTGAATGACTCTGTTAGAAGGAAAAATCAAATATACTGGGGGCATTAGATTCTAGTTATCTTCAAGTTCTGATCTGTATTCACATACTTGTTTTTGCATTTGTAAGTTCACATTTAAGGAGAGGTGATTATTTTAGGTTGCAAGTGATGATCATAGAAAGCCCATGAGAATCAGAGTGTAACTCTCACAATTTCATGTAGTCAATCAAAATACAAATCATTAAGCCTGTGACTTAACACTTCTCTCTCTTCATTAAGTACACTAAGGCCTTGAGCACATCTTGATTTTAGCTGAAGTTATTTATAAGACACCAACCTTCCCTGAGTAAATATAATTTATCAATACCTAATCAGGCTATGTGCCCAAATAAAGATACAGGATTATGTTTTAATATTTGAGCCTTCTGTTTCATTATTGATCTACATTTAAAATAAATTCATTGAAAAAAAGCATTGAATTTCTGGTAGCTCCTTTGCCAGTTTTCTGAGGTACAGTGTCTCTGATAAGAAAATTCTTCTCTCTTGTTATAAGTAAAAAACATGTGACTTCCATTAAATTGGCAATTCTCAAATGTGACTGCACTTTGGAACCACCCGCTGAGCTTCTAAAAAGGACTGATGCCTAGGTTGCAGCCCTGGAGATTCTGAGGTAATTGGTTCTGAGTTCAGCTTTCTAGGCCTGGGATTTTTAAAAGCTCCCCAAATGATTCTAGTGCTCAGCCAGTGTTAAAAACCAATGCACTAATTAGTAGAATAATGATGAATTACCTAATCACAGACAAGACCACAGAGAGCTGGCTGTACCTTCAATTGGGAATCTATTTTTTTAAAGAATATTTTCAAGAAATTGAAACTAATAAATTTGTATTGTATAATGGTATTCAGCTTTTATTCCCTGGAAAGTTTGACAAATGTGGCAAAGAATTATAATCAAGGGACTCTCAGGTCTAATCTTGTGTTTACTTTGTTGAATAAGTATAAAGTGAACTGAATACAATTCCTCTATTTATTATTTCAACAAATATGAATTGAATCTTTTGCAACAGGTTTTTCAAACTTTTTAGCTTGATTCTCTGGTAAACTAATTTTTATTGCGTTGTATATTTTCAATGTGTGTTAATTCTAAACACAGAAAGGACTCATTAATTAAAATATGGAACTTAAACAAATGACTCACCATTAGTTGTACCAACTCAGATGGGGAAATTAATCTATATTCTTGCTATCAAAGGCATTTCACTACTTACCACACATAAATATTAAGTAAATAGTAAAATACTATATATAAAATGTCAGCCTAGGAATAAGTTGACCTGCAATAAGAACTCACTTAACTCACTTACTTTTAGCTTCTTCTGAAGCTTTCTTAATGCTGCAATAGAAAGAAGTTGAGTATATAGCTAAAACTCCCTTCCAATTTCAAATGTCTTTTTATATTACAGTCAGTGGAAGTTTACAAAATTACCCATATTAAAAAAACAAAAGTCTATAAAATGCAAGTTAAAACTTAATAAAAAAGATCCATTTTTCCTGGAATAATTATTATTAAATATGCATGATGAATATTTCTATCTATTGTTGCCTTCCATATTAGCATTTAACCAGTTTTCCTTTTACATGACTGCCAATCATTTCTTACATTATTAAAATTGAAATTCTAACATGTAATAAATAAGGTTGTTTTAAACTTTAACAAACTAAAATGTTTCTTCAGGACGAATAAAACATTTCTGTGATGATAGGACTGATCTAGAAGAGTGAGATAAATCGATGATGCAGAAAGGTGAGTGAATATGATAGAGATATTAATGAAAATTTTTGAGAACAGGATTGAGAAAGAGCTTGACATTTTCATATATTATTTTAAAATTTATTTTAAATAATACTTCATTTAGTTTTGAGAATTTCATGTATGTATACAGTATATTTTGATAATATCTACCCACCCATTTTGCCCTCCAACTCCCTCCAGGTCCCCAACATGTTCCTTTCCAAACTCTCTATTCCTTTCCATTTATCAAATCCCACTGAGTTCAATTAGTGTTGCCCACAGTCAGAGAAAGTTTGAACACATGCTAACTTAATTTTACAGGATAAAATTATCATGTACATGACAAAAGTGAGAATTTAGTTAAATATTTGAAATATTATCCGTTTTATATATCAGTTTTATAGTTTATATAATAAAAACAATGTTTTTGAAATCAAATTCAATTGTATTTTATTGTTTTCATGTTATTCTTACTCAAATTTAAGAGGGTTTCCAATGATCTAGAATACTTTTTCCTATAAATTTGAAAGTTCTTATTATATTTTAATTTTACATGAATATGTGCTTGCCTGTATTACATATATGTATCATATATGTACAGTACCAAAGAGGCCAGAAGATATCAGAAATAATTGCTTCAGAAAATGGTCAATCGTTTTACATTTTATATAAATAAATATTGTTGTTGCTCTAATACAAAAAATTAAGAGGTTAAATCTTTTAGTGTATATTATTCATTGTGTGATACTTTATTAGTGGATTTCTCTAAAGAAGTTTTCTACAAACCATTGCTCCAATATAACGAGCTTTAAAAATTTCTTGGACTACTTGTTTCTCCAGAAAGGATTCAAAGGCAGTGTCTTTTCAATATTTGAGACAAGTTCGGGCTAGAGAGATGGCTCAGCCGTTAAAGGCTAGATTCATAATTTAAAATATAAAAGCTGAACTCCCAGCAACCACATGGTGGCTCACAACCATTTTTGGTGGGGATCTAACGCCATCTTCTGACTTTTAATCTTGATTTGCTCTTAGTGATTTTTAAAAGTTGTTAAGAGATATTATTTGGCTAAAACCTCATCTTAAGCTTACCATAGGAGGATTTAAACCTCTGTTTGATATTTTCAAAGGGATGCAAGTCCTAAATTAAATCACATGTGTATTTTCTTGAGTTTATCCTGCTTCAATGCAATTAAATTATGTGTTGTAGCCACTGTTTAGAATGTTAAAAAAGGTGTATCTGCCTTTGTATTGTTGAATGGTATATTTTATGAAGTACAAAATGTTTCAGCTACACTATCTAATATCTCCAGCCATTTGGATAACATTAAAATTAATAAGGTGTTTAGGAATGCATCTGCACAACCGGTGTCGGTGTGTGTGTACCCTCCATTTTTCTTTATGTTATCCAACTTTCAGAATAATTCTGATATCTTAGATTGTAAGAAATGTTACATGCTTTTTAGCACAATGCTGGAATGGATCACTAGACCTAGCCTTGGTTGTGCACGTGCCTACCTTTGTGCCCATCCCAGTAGAAGCTGATCCTGAAACTTTCCCTACTACATCACTATTGAGACATAAAAGAGACTTTGGCATTACTGCAGCCATTGTCACTGCTACTGCCATCTCTGCAGCTGTGACAGCCGACACAGGCATGGTTAATAAAGTTACAGCAGCTACTGTTGTTAATCAAATTTCAGAAAAGACTTCTAAGGCTTTGACCATTCTACAGAAAGTAGATGCATATCAGGCATCCTGTTGGTCAATCAGAGAGTTGATTTGCTCCAAGCCCATGTGGAGCAGCTCACGGATGTGGTTCAAATGAGCTGCGTGTCAGCAACCCCACATCCAGGTATTACACCTCTGAGATTTGTGAATGATACATTTATTCAAAGCCATAATCTTTCTGCTTATTTAAAAGGGAAGTGGACTAGGGAGTTGGACCAGGTGCAGCAACAATTGCAGATCCAGATCTTGAGCCTTGATGGAACACGAGTGGACCCCATTACCCCTGGCAATTTTACTCTTGACTTACCTCTGCCTTTTCCTTCTTTCTTAAAGGGTGGGGATAGCCCTGTTTGGTGCAGCCCTAAGTTTTGGATTGGTGTTCATGATGGTTGGTCTATAAGCTCAGAGCCCAGCAAAAACGTGACAAGGCCGCTATCGCCCAAGCACTCGCAGCCTTGGAGCAAGGATCTCCCCCTGAAATTTGGCTATCTAGGCTAAGAAAGTAGCCAATGACTGAGACCCTCAGTCAATGCACCCCAAGGGTTCAGCCCATTGCACTGGGTCGATGAGAGGTCTAAGTCCAGCCAGCCGTTGCCTAATTAGCTGTGGTACCTGAATAGTAGTTTGACAGCCCTTGCACTCCTGGGAATTATACTCCATTGCACAGTGATGGGTGTCAATTCCTCTTTACATCCCCTTAGCCCTTGCACCCAGAGGACTTGTTTCCATTGCACCTGGTAGGGTAAGGGAGACTCTTCAGGCTGTAAGCTCTTGATCGCTTATTCCCCCAAGATGGAGTTTGCTTGATCGGGCTTGAGTTCGAATCTGAGTTGGTGCTGCACTTGATAGGCAAAAGGCTGTTCCATATTAATAATTTAAACAGGGGGAGATGTAGGAAGCCATGGTTAGCGGTGATACATCCGCCATTCCAAGATGGCGTGGACATCATGTCCTCCCCACTAGTAAACAACTAACTGCGCAGGTGCAAGAGGCAAAAGCACGCCAAAGTCACTGGCCAATCCCTAGGCGTAATATTGGGTGATGAGTGAACAGCCAATCAGAAGTGAACACACACCACTCTAGGGCATAAATAGCAGTTCCATTCCCTAGGTTCCTCCCTTCCACGGTCTTCACTTCTGCTGATACAAGATTAAAGCCTCGCTGTGGTAATACCCGAATTCCGTCTCACGTGTCCTTATTCGCGGGCGAAAGGGGACACGGGAGGGGCGCGGAAGAAGTGCATATGTATAATCTAGAATACAAATATACATTTACTTTTCCTCTCACCACAGTCCTCTTTAATACTTCCCTCTTCTTTGCTCTGTAATGTTTCTGCTAAATAAATCACATAGCTTTATGGTAACTCCTATATATGTGATGATTACTTTTATCTGATAGTTTTAAAAAAATACTCTGACAGTTTTATTATAACAAGTGATAACATTAGATTCTTTGATATCATACTACTTAAAATCTTTTAAGACCATTAAACTTATATATTTCCTTCCCCAGACATGGGGAATTATTATTTCTTCAACCAAACTCTGCAATGTTGCTTGTATATCTTTCCTCTTTGTATGCTCCAATAATGCACATGCTGGTTCACATGATGATATACTATAGGTTTCTAGCGCTTTCACCATTTATGTTCATTCTCTTTTAAACTTTTGATCTGATTTAATAATTTTAAATGGTTTGCCCTTAGGTTTGTTAGTTATTTCTCATTCTTGAGCAAGTGTACCATTTAATCCTACAAGTTTGAATTTTTTCTCAACCTGTATATTAGATAGATTTCTACTGATTTGATTACTATATAAAAAGCCATACAGAAATATTTGTGGGTGTCATGTAATTGTTTTATTTTTTAAATTCTGGACAGTATTGACACACTAATACTTGCTAAACATAACAGTTTGTTTTAGTGTTCCAACAATCTTAATAAAGTCTTATGGTCTCTTGTGAAAACATGATGCCATGTATCTCAAATTACAGAATCATACAGAATGTCCAGATTATTTTTATATTACTTTTATTATTTTATAGTCCAGTCATTGCCAATCTCCTGGTCCATCTTCCCATAGTTGCTCATCCTATTCTTCCTCCCCCCGACCCCCGCCAGTATCCAAGAATGTTCCCTCCTACCACAGGCCTCCCCACTTCCTGGGCCTCAGTTTTCAGGAGGTTTAGGCATGTGCCTTCTCCCACTGACACAAGGCCAGGCAGTCATCTGCCTTATAGGGGTTGGGGGCCTTGGACCAACTAGTAAATGCTGCATGGTTGTTAGCTCAGTGTTTCAGAGATCTCGGAGCTCCAGTTTAGTTGAGACTGCTGGTTTTCCTGTAGGTATATGTCCAGGAGTGTTATAGCTGGGTCTTAAGGCAGAAGTTTTTCCAATTTTCTGAGGAATCTCCAGATTGATTTCCAGAGAGGTTTTTACCAGTTTTCAATCTCACCAGCAATGGAGGAGTGTTCCTTTTTCTCTACATCTTCAACAAAATGTGCTGTCATTGTTTTATCTTAGCCATTCTGATTGGTGTAAGGTGGAATCTCAGGGTCGTTTTTATTTGTATTTCCCTGATGACTAAGGACTTTGAGCATTTCTTTAAGTGCTTTTTCGCCATTCAAGATTCATCCTTTGTGAATTCTTCATTTTTAGCTCAATATGCCATTTTTTATTGAGTTCTTTGTTTTTTTGGAGGTTAGCTCCTTGTGTTCTTTATATATTTTGGTTTTAGCCCTCTATTAGATGTGGGGTTAGTGAAGATTTTTTCCCAATTTGCATATTGCTGATACATCCTATTGACTATGTCCTTTGCCTTACAGAACCTTTTCAGCTTCATAAAGTACCATTCATCAAAGCCTAAGCTTTATTGAAGATAATCCCTGAACACAATCTAATATTTTCCATTGTTTTATAGTCTATATAATACTGTATTAGTAAAACCAAGCTTATAGTGTATAATAGAAAATTGAACTTAAATTTTATTTCCATTATGCTAAGAACTCATTAGAAAATTTTCCCACCATATTAATTTGAATTTTTAAAAATATTTGATAGATGTACATAGATTATAATCCCTGGGTCCTTACCCCATCTAATTTAAGTTTCCCTCCTTTATTTGCTCAAAGTTAGTTGTTCTATCTATCTCAAAAACATATACAAATATTTGTTATTCATTTTGAATTATTGTTTGAAATTCTCATTTCAGTCTCTCATTAATGGAAACAATATTTTAAAATAAGTATTTTATGTTCTTCTTCTCAATATTTTATCTTAATTTCAATATCCATCTTTGCTGTTATTAAACATACAAAACTAATTATAATGTTACTACTTCCATTACTTCTTATCATGCCATTTCTTTTTTTTTTTTTTTTGCTATTTTAATGTTTTATTGTTGGCCAGACTAAGAACATGTGATAAATGAATGCTAATTCCTTAACAAGATATTTATACTGCACCATGTTGGCTCAGGAAACATTGCAGAAGACAGAAACACTCAATGGAGGAGCCAGAGGATAGGTTGTAGCAATTTCCATGATACATCTAAGTAACAGAACAACTTTATCAAAACTTAGAAATGAAAACTGGACATAGTTATTGTCTTTAACAAAGAAAATCAAACTTGATTATTAAGCTTCAATGTTGGTATTATTTTTATGATATATAGCGCTGTTTAGGACTGATAAGGTATGAATCAATTCTTTGAATATGGCAGAAGCTAGAACAGAAAACAAAAATTGTAGAACTGAACCTCTAGATTCATTATCTGGTTGCAGACACTGAAGATTTTTGTAACACAAGCAAGTATTAGTGGAGGACTTAGACTCTGAAGGCAAATATTGTAACAATAAAAGATATTTTCTTTAAATTTGATCTTTTTTTGAAAACAGGAATTTATAGCTTTTATTTATCATTTTGTAGAAAAAGGAACCATTTTATAGGCTCTCCATTTAATTTTACAACTTGCATGTTAACTAGTATGCAAGTTAACTTACGCTTTTCTGATAATTGGTTTTTTTTCTTATTTTATTTACATTTCAGATGCCATCCCCTTTCCCCATTTCCCCTCCCTAGAACACCCCTGTCCCATGCCCCCCTTTTCTTTTTGCTTTTATACAATTTTTTAAAATGTTAATCAAAGGATTTATAAGTTTGGTAATGCTCAATCAGAAGCGTAACCCAATACCCAACCTAGATATAAAAACTATCTTTGACTGGTGGAGACCTGTGAACATCTGCCTCCATGTCCCCCTCTCTTTCTCTCTCTCATCACCTAGCTTCTCTCCTTCATCTTCTCTCCTTGTTCCATCTCTTCCTCTCAGTACTCTTTCCCACTTAGCTCCTCCTATATATCACTCTACCTGTTAAAGTAAAACTTTTCTCTCAAAATACAGTTAGAGCATACTTATTCCTAATTGTACCTAATTGTACCAGTGAGGTATACCCAGTCCATCATTTTGTTGACTAACCAGAACCTCTGTCATCTCTTCTAACTAAAACACTTACTTTTGATCCTGGCTTTTTTTTTTTTTTTTTTTTTTTTTTTTGCCTTAGAATGAATGTCAGCTGAAGACTATCTACTCAGATCTTTTCTCTCAAAGTAAATAGCCAGGATTGGCTATGAGACTATGGGTCTTCAACCCCGTCAGAAATCCAGAATGACTGATTTAACTGAAGTTATAGGAAGAACTAAACGTAGCTTCTAAAACTTAGCCAATTTATAGAGAGCGCTGAACACCTGAAAAGCCCCTATACTACTGAACGTTGGAGCATCAAATCTTCAGCCTTCTGGCCCAGAGTCATCTGACAGACCTTAGTGATGCAGGATTATTAAGGGCTGATTACTCTGTCTAGGCAGATATAATCAGTCGACTATTCTGCATATCATGCCATTTCATTGTATTTATATAAATTCCTTTGAATATTTTTAAGTGTGTTTGTGTTTTCTTCAGAAACATGAGTGTATAAGTACTTGCCTGTATATACCTATGCTAGACATGAATATTATTCAATTACTTTCTGCCTTGTTGATGTGAGGCTGTATCTTTCAATAAACCAGAATCTTGCTGCTTTGTTTATACTGGCAGGACAGTGAATTCTCAGAATCAGCCTGTCACTGGCCCCAATGGGTTTACAAGCAAGCAATACCTTGTCCAGATTTTTTATGGAGACTTTGGAGATTCAAATCTAGGTTCACATTCTTACAGACCAAGGGATCGTAATAACTGACGTATCTTGTCATCACCAAATATTATGAAATTTCTTAATTGTTTTCTCAAATTCCTGAAATCTGGAATGGTGATATTGTTCAGTGGGTAAAGACAGTTTCCAAGTAAGCTTGGCCATGTGAGTTCCATCCCTAGAATCCAAGTAAAAGTGGAAGGAGAAAATTAACACCACAATATTTTCCTTTGGTCTTTTATCTCATATCATGGCATGTACTCTGCCTCTCTCTCTCTATCTCTCTCTCTCTCTCTCTCTCTCTCTCTCTCTCTCTTTCTCTCTCTCTCTCTCTCTCTCTCTCTCTCTACATATATATCACTCTTATACACTAAATTATAAATAAATATATAACTTTAAAAATTAATAAAGAAACATTATTTGGACAAAACTTTGATTTTTTTTCTCACGCCACATTAGCCACTTTGGGGAAATTTACTATGTAGTAAATAAATAAAACAAAGGTGAGAGTTCTCAAATGATGTATACTTTCTTCTAGAATATTTAGAAAACACAGGACTTTCATCAACATAGTATTCAATATCATTCCCATACCTATCCTAATTTTAAAGTCATGTAGTTTGCATTTGTTAATAAAATAGAAGAATTATAGGCACCAAATTTTTTCTAGTCATCTTTTGCATAATAAATTGTCTCCATAGTAAATGCTAAAACATTTATTTTACATTGAAATCTACACTTTTGGAAGAGTGTTTCTTTAATCTAGTCTGCATTCACTGGTGTGACTCAAATATAAGATGTAGCCTCATTCAATGTTTTGTTCAACCACATGCCTGGAGTTTATGCCAGCTGTCAGCTGGGAGATTGATTGTGATTGAATGGCAAAACCTAGATACAAGAACTTTCCACATGGCCCCCACTTTCTCATAACAATATCAAAGATTCAAGGATGACCAGCTGGAGAAAATGGGAGAGATAATGTTCTTTGGTAGTAAAAACTGCACCACCTTCTCTAAAGGAGACAGAGAAATTACATTTATCACCTCTTACTTTAGTTGTATTTTGTTCATCTCAAGCCAGTCTCTAGTGCAGTTCCCATCTTATGCTGTACCAGTATTTTACCCCAACAGCTTTTTGATGTGATTATTTGAAACATTTTCAAAAACATCATACATGGAAAACATTGACCAAGAGAGAATAACACATATATACATACATAGAAATGTAGCTACAGATTGATATTTATCTGTGCTGGAGCCTGAAGCTATGTCAAATAATGATATAAATCTCACTATTTAAAGGCAATGCCATCTGCTTAGAATGTAAACAGAGGTATGTGTCAAAGGTTTCATGTTCTTATTGAAGAACTGAGAACAAATATCACAGTCTGTAAGAGATTTTAAGGTGTAAATGTGGTGTTATATTTATTTTGTGATTATTTTAGAAATAGTTTATCTTGTTTATTTAAATAAATGGTTTAAAAATAATCAAGTTAAAAACTAGAAATAAACACTGCAGACAATTATAATATGTTTTTATCCTGGGGTAATGAAAGTCTGAATAAAATCTACAATACAGAGCACATCACAAATGCAGACATCCAATAGTAAAGCTAGCCTAAAAACCTAGGAAGAAACTAACTAGTGTAGGAAATCAAGGCCAAGAAACAACTTGGTACAAAAACATGGCTGTGAGTTTCTAGATGTTTGCAAGTCAAAATATCTTGACTGCTAACTATGTTCAGAGTCTAAGAAGATGACATCGCCTTTGCTTTTATTTCTGGTACTTACTTGGACTTTGACAAACTCAATGTCAATCTCTAGCTTTAATTAAGGATACAAGCATGCACATATCCTCCCAAAAACAAAGAAAGAAGGAAATTTGTATGCCATGGTTGTCTTGAAAAGAATATTATGTTTTAGTGAGCAATGTATTCATGATTATATTGGCATCCACATAATATTGTCTTATCTACTTTTAAATGTGGGAACCTACAAAATAGAAAAGATAAAGAACCAATAAAACAATCAATCACATGACTGTCTTGGTTGGCCAAAATCAGTAAACTGAGAAAAAGGAATAAAATTCACATGTATACATAATACATATTCTATATCACAAATCAAAAAGACAGTGTCCTCACATGCCCATATAATTCTGGATGCATAGTTAAATAGGGTGTTTTTCATGTGTTGTGAGGTGTATATAAATTCTAATGACAATTATGTGAATGAAAATTACCCATCATCTAACTTCACTCTTTACATCAACAAACCTTTGTAAAGACTTCTAAAACTTATCACAAATTTTTACATCATATTTTTTAACACAAACTACAAGCTCTTTAAGAAATATTTTATTTGAGGCTATTTATCCTACTTCATAACATGATACTACAAAAATTCACATTTTTCTTATTTATAAATTTCTCAATTTTAAGCTATTTGAAGAAATTTTAAAACTTAAAATTATTTCTTTATTTGTCTGTATAGCTATGGTAATCTGTTTTACATTTTCATTGTCAGATTCATGTATTATCTGTGTGCATTTCAGTAATCTCCTGACAACAGCATAGAATTAGAAAATCTATAGTAAGAGGAAATGGGGGAGAATTTAGTCAACAGTTATTTCTAATTTTGTGATTTTTAAAAAGTATATAAACAAACTTGTCCTTTATTTTCCTCATCTGTAAAATGAGCAGGCCAAAATTTAACCTTTATATTTTGTGACAGTATTATGAAAGTAAAAGAAAATATACATTAAAATTGTATTAAAACATAAATAATCTTGTCATAGACAACAATATGTAAAACAATACAAAGAAGTTAAGGTAAGATGAATTCTACGTCAGGAATGTGGTAAAGAGTTGCATAAATATGATCATGTCCTCTTTTCACGGTGCATTTTAGGTAGTCTACCAAGAGAAAATGAAGCTGAATATGTCCTTATCAGCCACCAGCTCTCAGACCTTCATTAAGTAGACAGTTAATTCAGATTTTTTACATTTCTTTGAGAAGCACACAGGCACAGAAGTAGCTGCTAATGCTCTGGGTGAGAGTGGAGATGTGTGGCTCAAATCCATAATGGGAATGACAAAGTTTTCCCATGAAACAAGATGTCTTGACTCATGGAAAAATGTGTCTAATGTTGAGTAATGGGCATTCTTGTTATATAGATTAAAGAGAACTAGAGAAAGGAAGTGCAAGTTTATTTGGGGTATATTGGAGATGCCAATCTGAGCTTTCTCAATTTGTTGTATTGTAAAACAGAGATGGAGAGAGAAAGAGAGAGAGAGAGAGAGAAAGACAGAGAGAGACAGAGAGAGACAGAGACAGAGAGAGACAGAGACAGAGAGACAGAGACAGACAGAGACATAGACACAGAGAGGTTCCTACACTGAGAAATTTTACTATTTGTTGGCAATGGGGGCTCAAAACTGCTAGCATAATGTGAAAACTTTACAGTCTTTCTAAGGAAAATGATGTCTAACAAAGCACCCAAGATTTGATTTCTTATTACTTCGAATGACCTGTAACTCAATTGTCAATGTAATCCTTGCTCTGAAAAAGGAATACATCAAGAAAAGTAAGGAGCAGGTTGCAGAATATGCTAAGCTTTTGGCCAAGAAAATGAAGGAAGCCAAGGAATAATGCCACGAATTGATTGCTAAGCAATGTTGGCTGTCCTCTCTAAGAGCTTTTACTTATGGATCCAGCAAAAAAAAAAATTTAGAACAAAAAAAAAGAAAATTAAAAAAGATCAGACCTTGAAAAAAATTATTATAATTGTTGACTTAAAAATTGAAATGTATCTACTTCCTGTTTTGTGGTGTTTTGCTAGTGTGTTTTTGTTAATGTCAAAGGAAGGGTGTTACCAATAGTAAATTTTTTCAGATAGACTAAGCAGTAGAAAATTGAAGCAGTTAACTGAAAGTTTTAAATGACTTTGCTCCTACTCCCTTTGCTAGCCTGGGGAGACTGAGAACCCTGATTACATATTGAGACTTTGGAAATAACCTTCACACCACAGAGAGTGAGCTAGCAATTCTAATAACGACTGTGCTATGAGTGTCTCAGTATTCAATTATATTATATAATGTTTTTCATTTAAATTTCCGACTTTCTCACTTAAGAAACCTGAGGATATAAGTCATTATTGCCTGAAATGAAAGCTTATTGATACCTTATTTTTTTGAAAATATTTTTTTAAAAGTATCAGTTTTACCATATAGGACTTCCAAGCCTTAAACTCATTAACCAGCTCAATCTAACTCCACTGCTAAGATTATAGTCATGTGACATCATGCCTAATTCCATACTGATATTTAAAATGTTTCTCCTATTTCTCAATATAGTATTAATCAAATACCTTGATATATTATCATGAATGAAGAGAAAAGCAGCAAATATCCCTTTACCTACTTCCTCCTCTCTTCTAAATCCAGAAATTTGACATGAGAATGAAAAAGATCACAAAATCTTTCTGCAATGTTAGCAACATTGCAATTCTGTCTACTTTCTTATAACCGTGTCTTTGCCTAATGCTGACTGATATACCTGTGGTAAATATTCAGAAGAAATCTTGTTTGTGAGACATATCATTGTGGGATATCCTGATGTACAATTTTCTGGCTTCTTAATTTGTGGGTCATTTTGAATTAATGTAAAAGACTCCATGGGAATTTTTCAGTCATAATTCATGTCTTTTGTTCCAACAACAATGCAAACAAATATAGAGAACAAGTTTTGAACTCTTTATTATACCAGTGTATACCAATGCCCCCAGATACTCAATAAAGCATTTCTGTAATTGGTCTTGAGCCACAAAGTTCAATGAAAATTTGTTTTCTTGCCTCTATTTTGTCCAGTTTCAACCTTGCTGCTTAATATCCTGCATTTGTCTCTGTCCTATGAGTGATCTTTATTTAGACATATTCACTTCCATTAATCTTAGAAAAGTGACCAGGGTTGATGGGCTGCAATCCTCATTTTGGTTTTGTAAGCAGCACAATGCTTTGTTTCCATCATTTGTCTTCAATGCTCCATCATTCTTCTAAGTGCAGATCTAGTTTCTATCACAAAGGCATTGTGAATCACTCTTAAAGTCCCTATGACTGAGTGACTGCTAGCCATCTTAAGAAAAAAAGCAACAAGAATGCTGAAATCCAATTATATAACATTATCATCACTTCCAGTCAAAACAGAATAAAAGCTGATCCACTGTCTCTTTCATTAATCCTTTTACTATTCTAACTGGATATGCTCATTGGCAAATTAGTCAATCTATTCTATTCATAGGCATAAAAATGATTTATGAAAAGCTGATGTCCTCTTTTTATACACATTTCACCTTTTCAAATTATACTTTTTGCTCTTCTCTTTTAGGTGGCTAAAAACTTAGAGAAAGAGCTTTCAGCATCCTTTGCTTTTACTTTGACAAAATCATATAGCAAAAAGTTCATACAATATTGTGTGTAAGGCCTTCTGTGTAGAAAATAAAACATAGTAATCATAGTGAAAAAAGCTGTCTAGCAACTGAGAGGAGATGGTGGCTTTGCCACTCACATAATAAGAAGTTCATGTTGGTTACAATAGGAAGCTATGCTGATCTAGGAACATGAGAACCTAAATTAGAATATTCTTTATGTCCAAAGTTTTATGATAACATACTATATTCAGAATTTCTACATAAAACAAACAACTTTCTTTCTAGAAAAGAAAATAACCAAATGAGTGAAGAGGAGCCGAGGATTCAAAGTCAAGTAGAAAAGGAAAAACAGTTCAAAGATTATACTCTATAGGTTATAATAAAGTTACTAAGGTCAACTAGGTTTCAGGAAAATTGACTCCTGAATGGGACAGTGAACAGCAAAAAGGTTTAGATATGCTTTAAAAAAAACTTCTTTGTCAGAAATTATGGAAACAGTTTGTACTCTGTGTCTTCACTCCTACAACCTTTCCCACATACTAGAAGAAGGAAAACAGTTTGGGTAATGTCTAGGAGTAGAAGGTCATTTTGACATTCACTTAATGCACTCTAAAGGAGGCCATTTGTTTAAGTAGAAATCTCTATAATTCAGTTGCCATTTTTGCTCTTTGATATTTTGTTTTGTTGTTTAAATATATTTAAAGTAGCATACAGAATAGTGAATTTCTTTATGACATTCTCAGAAATGCTTTCTTTTAATTCATCCACTTCTCCCATTGCCCTTCCCCATCCTACTGTTCCATCCCTGCAAATCCCCATTGTTTCTCCAATGGCTACACTTCTGCTTTCATGTGACTAACTATACTCCCTATGCATTTTTTCTTTGTTTTAATTAAATCTGTAGTACTAGCATATTAGACAGTGCTATCTTCATTCAATGTAGGCTGTCCCTCCTCAGTTAAATATAGCTGAAAATGCTTTCATAGCCCCTGGGTAATGAGTGTATGGTTTTGTGATGTCTGAGGTTCAGGCATACCAGTTGGCATCTTGGGAGGTGTATTCCTATAGATAATAAAGTGAAGACCACTATAAATGATTAACAAATATTTTTGTAGTATGACAATCTTCATTGATGGTGCCCTTTAAAGTGTAATGACTTGAATTAGGATGTTCATGTATCGATGTTTATGCCATTATATAGTTAGCGCCATAAATATAAAGCTATTTTCTAGCCAAAAGCCACAACTATAGAATCTGTCATTATATTCTAAGAATTTTATTGTTTTAGATTTTTACAATGATCCACTTAAAATTTGGAATCCAGTTGTCTCAGGATCAGTTGTTTAAAGACATAACAATTATCTAAATACATTTTTTTGTATAACATATTCAAATATACCAAATTGAAAAGCTACCTGTGATCAACTTTAAATTACACTAACAAAATCTTCTCAAGATATATCACTTATTTATAAGCAAATAAAAACTAGAAACACAGTCCAAACATCAAGAATTTTTATGTTAAGCCAACCTTAATAGAATTAATTGAGAATTAATGAAGGTTTCCTTTATTAAATGCCAAATATGTCATATCATCATTGCAAATGAATGGTATAAACTGCAACATAATAATAAAAAAATTATTTATTGAAACAAATTAAAAACAAGAACATTGTCATCCCACAAATTAACATAGAGTTTAGTGAGAAAATCTACAGGTCACTAAAGATTTATTATAATAATTGTGGTCAAAATAAATAAAAAATACAGTGGAAAGTGCACAAAGAAAAATCATAGGTGATATTTAATATTTAGCAATTACACAAAATACTCAGACAATGATGCTTACAAGTTTTTACACATTTGCATGTATATAGAATATACTATAAATATAAGTGATGCATACTAGCATTGCAACAAATACTTTAAAAATGTTTTGCCATTATATACTTAGAACTATTATTATTTAGTTAATAAAGAAACACTATGGGGCTGGAGAGATGGCTCAGCGGTTAAGAGCACTGGCTGCTCTTCCAGAGGTCCTAAGTTCAATTCCCAGCAACCATATGGTGGCTCACAATCATCTGTAATGAAATCCGATGCCCTCTTCTGGTGTGTCTGACAGCTACAGTAATAAAAAATAAAATACAGTAATAAAAAATAAAATAATACTTTTTAAAAAAGAAACAGTATTTCTAATGTGTCTGCAAATCATTGGAAAACTATGTCCATGTGTGGGTGTTTATAATGCCTAAAAGTATAATTTCATGAGCATTGGCTGAGATCATTTTCTTTTAAAGACCCTCATATGTTGATAGCTCATTCCAAACTAATGATTTAAAGAATTTAGTAAGTTATCATTGACTTGAAATAAAAAGTTATTCAAACTGTAGTCGAAATAAAATCCTATTTTGCACCCACTAGCTTGTAAGAAGAAATGATTTCAAACCCAAATAACAAAGTAAACATTATTGTTTATGATCCTGTTAGCATGTTGATTACATTTTGTTATATGGTGGGTTTAAGTTATTTCAGATGTTTTGTCATTTCAGTGATTTTTTAAAAATGTACAGGTACTCTATATTCAGGTAAGAAATAAGTCTAAATTCTGACTTATAAGAATTGTGTGGCAAATGGATGGAACTAGAAAATATCCTGAGTGAGATAACCCAATCACAAAAGAACACACATGGTATGCACTCACTGATAAGTGGATATTATCCCAAAAGATCAGAGTACCCAAGATACAATTCATGGACCATAGGAAGCTCAAGAAGAAGGAAGACCAAAGTGCTTTGGTCCTTCTTAGAAGGGGGAACAAAATAATCACAGGAGGAAATATGGAGACAAAGTATGTAGCAGAGACTGAAGAAAAGGTCACCCAAAGGCTACCCAACATAGGAATCTATCCCATATACAGACACCAAACCTAGACACTATTGTGGATGCCAAGAAGTGCATGCTGACAGGAGCCTGATATAGCTGTCTCTTGAGAGGTTCTGCCAGAGACTGAAAAATATAGAGGCAGATGCTCACAGTCAACCATTGGACTAAACACAGGATCCCCAATGGAGTTATGGAAAGGACTGAAGGAGCTGAAGAGGTTTGCAACCCCATAGGAAGAACAAAAATATCAACCAAACAGACCCCACAGAGATCTCAGGGACTAAACCACCAGAGTACACATGGAGGGACCCATGGCTTCAGCTGCATATGTAGCAGAGGATAGACTTATATGATATCAATGAAAGGAGAAGCCCTTGGTTCTATGAATGTTCTATGCCCCAGTGTAGGGGAATGCCAGGGCAGGAAGGTAGAAGTGGGTTTGTAGGTCAGGTAACACCCTAATAGAAGAGGACGAGGGGGTTTCTTGGGGGGAAAACTGGGAAAGGGAATAACATTCAAATGTAAATAAAGAAAATATCCAATAAAAATTATGTGTACCAATTTTCAATAATATATCAAGAAGTTAACTGAAATTCCCAGATAAGTACTTTTCCCCTATCTGAATCCTTTGGACCCTGATTTCAACAAGAAAAATAATTTAATTGTTCTTTTTTTGTTTACTCTATGTTTTTAAAAGTTTTTATTATTGCTTATTTTATTTATTTACATTTCAAATGTTACCCCCTTCCCAGTTTCCCCTCTGCAAACTCCCTATCCAAGCCCCCTCTGCCCCCTGCGTCTGTGAGGGTGCTCCTTAAATTCTCAAGATAGAAAACTTGTGTGAAACAGAAACCTTAACAAAATTCAAATGGTTGTCATACTGTATTTTGTTTGAATCCTAGGGTTTGAAATGAATTTAAACAGTTTTCAACTGTTAAAGATTATAGAATCAAATGCACCTTCGCTGTTTTTATACATTATTAGGAATATCTAAATAAAATATAAAGTATTACTAACCATCAAAAATACCAGTGCTTCTAATTCTACCTTGTCTCTCTAATCAGTCTAATTTGTAAAGAACAGGAAGATAAATGGAGATGTTTCAAGATAAAATATCTTTAATCAGTCTTATGAAGGATGTTCCACAAAATCCTGGCAATATTATCTCCTATCTAAATGCACTCTGGCAATAGAATGTTTCTACTCTTTCTAGGGGATGTAATGTACTGATCTATTCTTAAATACAGGCTGGTCCCATGAACTTCTTAAGAAATCAAATGTAATGGAACAGACAGCAAAATCTGAAGTGTTGACCTTATGTAATCTTGCAGGTTTGATTTTTACCCTTTTGTATTGTGAGAAATGATGTCTATCCTGCTGCAGAGGAAAGCATGCTAGTAGTCTTTACTAAACATACTAATGACTAGGCACGCAGGTAGCTATTTGTAGTTGTCTAGTACAAATTGAGTTTCTGAATAATTGGACCACATGAGTTACCTAAGCCAGCATATAGAAAGTTTTTAAAAACTCTAGGTGAACCCTAACAAAATGCAAAACTATGAAGAATAAATTAATAGCAATTGGAAAGAGTAGTTTTAATGCACTGTGATCTTATTCTCTCTAGTTCTAAGGAAGACATATTCTTTTCCTCTCAAAAATGGAATACTTTTTGTTCATTTTCCTATATATTAATTTTTTCCACTATCCCTTTTAAAATTAGGTATACCTTGTATCTTGTAGTACCATTTCTCATTAATTTTCTTTACTATGCACTTTTAAATATCCTTCACTATTACATTAAAAAATATTTTTCAGGACCATCATCACCTCCAGCTATTATTTTATCTATTTCCTTTATAATCTAATTCTTTATAATTAAAGAGTTGTCTGCACTCAATGATTTTGCTTCATTTATTTCAGTTCACTGAAATTTGATTTCTGGAGTACTGCTGAAACTTAATATCAATAATTGTGTCTTGCTATATCAAAATTCAATGGAGGAATTGGATGGACAGATGTCTCAGTGGATAAGTGCAGACTGCTCTATTAGAGGGCACCTAGTTGAATTGAGTTCATGACTACTGTAACAGGTGTCTCACACCCACCTTTAAATCCAAAGTCAAGGGATCTAACACCTTTATCTGTGACATCTTGGGGTACCTTCATTCATGTGCATATTAACACACACACACACATACACACATACACACATGCTACTTAATTAAAAGTAAAGTAAATACTTTATCAATAAAATATTTCTAGTCTTTTTCTGACTAAACATTCTTGTTCTCATTGATACTATACTGTCTTGCCTTTTAAATGCTATCTTTGACTTTTAACATTTGAGGTTTGGGGGGTTGTTTGTTTCACTTGAATAACGATGTCCTGTTCCTGATGTCTTTTAATAATTGTTTCAATATTTTCCTTCCTAAAATGCTCTGGAAACTTTAGGAAAGTTGTCTTTCATCCAGTGACCATTGACCTATATCCTAAACAAAATTTCAACCTTGCTGTGTTTCTATAAATAAAGTTTTATTTTACTATTACTATACCTACTTATTCAAATACTGTCTTAAGATATTTCCAGGCCAAAGTGCCATTTGATCTATCATAATTATGTTATATCTGTTGTTAAACTCACAAAATTTGTTTACCTTTTATATTCTCACATATGTTTTATTTTCATTATATAAGTTCTCTGAATGAGCACATATTTTTCCAAACACACACAATGAAATTAATATCTATGTAGATAATCATTTCTACAAAATTTTTCCTTGACCTAGGTTAAGACAATCATATGCAGTATAGGTTATCTTTTATTTTTTCCCTTTTTTTTTAAAGCTAGTATTTTTTTTCTCATATAATGTATCCCAATTAGGGATTCCCCTCTTTTACTCCTCCCAGCTTATCTTTGACTCCCCTTCTAACCAGATGAACCCCATTGCTGTCTTTCATTAGAAAGTAAATGGGCTTCTATATGATAATAACAAAATAAAATAAAATGATACAGTAAACACAACACAGGAATTAGATAAACAAACAAACAAACAAACAGAAGGAAAATAACCCAAGAAAAAAGAAATAGAGCCCCACTAGTTCATACACTCAGGTATCTCATAAAAAGACTAAACTGCTAAACTGAAAGCTATAATAAATAAGCTAATGGTCTATAGCATAAAATAGAGAAAAATTTACACATAAAATGAACAAATAAGATAAATATTTTTAAAAAGAAAGAGCCTTGGTATGAAATTATGAGACAAGGAACCTCCAAAAGTGCCACTAAAATCATATTCTGTTTGCCATCTACCACTGGGCATGCAGCTAAACCTTAATAGTAGTTGGTTTACCCAGTGAGACTTCATTATCAGAAACTAAAATTTCAATCTCAGCTGATTTTCAACTGGAGACTGCTTCTAGGTTAGGGATGGGGTCTTTTGCCCACTTCTCCATTTAGCTCTAGGAGCCCAACTTATGCAGCTCATGCAGGTCCTGTGCATTCACCCTCAGTGTCTGAGTTCATATGTGTGTCGATCCTATTGAGTTAGTGGACCATGTTTTCTTCCTGTACTCCATTATCTGGGTTTTGCACTCTTCCTGCCTCCTGTTACTCAGGGTTCCCTGAACCTTGAGGGTAGGTATTTGATGGAGGCATCCTAGTTGGAACATAGTGTTCCAAGGTCTCTCACTCTCTGCATAGTATCTGGCTATAAGTCTATGTATTACCTCCTGCTTTAGGAGAAAGTTTCACTGATAATGGCTGTTCTATGAGTATTGCAGAATGCCAGCAAGTGTCATATTATTACTTCCTTTGAATTTTGTTTTTAAAGCAGTAGTATTAGTTTTTACCCTAGGTTGCTGGGCTTTATAGTTTCAGGTTTTTGGCCACCTAAGCAATCATATGGATTTTCTCTCTTTGAGTCAAATAAGATATTGGATGGTTACTCCCCAAAACTTTGTCCCACCATTGACCCAGCATATCTTGCAGGCAGGACACCATTGTAGATTAAAGATTTTGTGACTGAGTTGGTGTTTATATTTCTCCATTGGTAGCATGCAGTACCTCCAATACCAAGAACACTAGCCTGTAGGTATGAAGGCTTCAGGCAGGCACCAGCTTGACTTCTCCATGTTCAATGAATTGTGTAGGTGTTCTCTTCTACAACATTGCATTGCCTTCAATCTGTGGAAAACAGGCAACAGCCTTTGTTGTTTTGGGTTCACATAGCGACCCTTTGACCAAAAGTTCAATTAGTTGTAACACTTTACCAAGACTGGAAGCTTCATTTGGTGACAAGAAATTTCTAGTTGGGACACTTTGTCCCACATTATTTGGCAGTTTTATTTAGATCACCTTCATGTAGGCACATATTTTAGTAAGCTTTTGCTCTATTAGTTTTCAATACTACCCCTCAAATGGCCCTCAATTTTAGCTCTCTTTCTCTGTATTCCCTCCTGATGCCCTTTCTTTCCTCCTTTTCTACACTTGATATTCCTGTTCCACAATCAAAATTTTGTAGAAGTGACACCCACAATCAACACATAACTATTTATTTCATTTTCCTTTCCTAGGGATACCTATCTGCGATTTCCCTGACCCAACAACTTCTTTACTCTATACCTAACTTCTGTGGTTCTACTTGGTTATCATTGATCTAACAGCTAATATCCAAATATAAGCATGTATACAACATATTTGTCTTTCATTGTCAAAGATACCTCACTCTGAGTGATACTTGATAGTTCTATCCATTTACTTGTAAATTTCTTTATTTAATTTTTAGTGCCTAAGTAATACCCCACTGTGGAAGTTTACCTGTACATTTTCTTTATTCATTCTTTTGTTGAAGGATATCTAGTTTGTTTCTAATTTCTGGCCATTTTGAATAGAGTAGCAATGAGCATGGCTAACCAAGTGTTTCTGAGGTAAGATGGAGTATCCTTTGAATATATGTTTAAGACTGATAGATTATATATTTAGGATTTAACATTTTCTTTGTACATGATTTCTATTTCTTCTATTGTGTCTTAACTTAGGTTCTTTCTTCCACCTCTTATATTCTGATATTGAGGTTGCCTCTGGGATTTCTTTTCAAGTTATTAAATTTTTCATTTCCAAAGTTCTCTCAGTCTGGGTTTTCTGTGTTGATTCTAATTTTACTTTCAGGTCTTGAAATGTTTTATTTTATTTCCTTCTATATTTCTGTGTTTTCAAAGATTTCTTTAGGGAATTTATTCATTTCCTCTTTAATCATCTCTATCATATTCATGATGGCTATTTTAAGGTTTTTGTCTTGTGCTTCAGATATGTTGCAATACTCTGGGCTGCTGTGGTAGGGTTTTCGGGCTCTAGTAGAAATGTATTGTTCTTGCTGTTTTTTAATGTATTTTTACATTGGCATCCAAGCATCTAGGCTAAGGAAGATTTTAATTCTGGCTTTTGATATCTGGTCTTGTTTTTTATTGAATAGATATTTTGGTCTTTGGTTTCTGCTGTGCTGTTTGGTTCTTAAGAGTGTGCGGTGGCGGTATATTGCTTCATACAATTTATTTTTCTGTGATCCAGCCTGATGTAGCCACAGGGAATTATGGGTAAAATGTGTTAATAGATATGGCAGTGGCACTTAGAAATGGGAATGGGCTAGAAAGACTTGGCTAAATGGTTACACTGGAGGGAAATAAAGCAAGATGTTCCACAAAAATATACTTAGTGGCCTGGGAATGGGAACAGAGAAAGAGGAGAGACAAGAAGTTTAAGAGATAAGGATGAAACTAGGGAATTATATAATGTGGAGAAGAGTGAAAGTGTATAACTGTAGCTTGCCTACTTGCTTCACTGGAATACTTTTGTCTCTGTCAGGCATGTCTGGTGGGTTCCCAGAGAATGCATACTGAAGTTGGGAGCTGGGTTAACAGGATGAATGGAAAGAAGGTTAGAGATGATTTTTATAATCTGTAGGACAAGTGGAGAGAGATAAGAGAGAGGCTGAAGCAGGTGGTTTGCTCCAAAGATTGGTGAGACTGAGGTATTGGATTCGGAGAAGAGTAGGGAGTAGTAAAGATCTGTAGTTAAGATATCTGCTTCCCTGGCTTGAGTAGCTTATGGGTTCCCAGGGATTATCTTCTGAATTTGAGGATTAGGATAAAAGGATGAGTGAAGGGAAAAAATTGTCTAATCCACTGGAGATGAAGGCAGGGAGAAAGGTGAGGCTTCAGCAGGTAATAATGTACAGAGTTGGCAGTGTGAAAGGGAAATTGTTTTTTCAATTTTTATTTGAAGAAGTGGAAGAAAAAGTGAAGAGTTTATTATATAAAAACGTGAAGAGTAAAGAGAAAAAGTGAAGAGTTTACCAGTTTATTATATAGTCAAATTGGAAGATAGTTCTCAATTATAAACAATAAAGAGAAAAATATTATAAATATTTAATTTTATCATCTGGGAATTTTTTAAATCTTCATATGAAATTATATCTATTATTTTTATAAGAAATTACAGTTGTACATTCATTTGAATGTTTAAGGAGTTGAATTAATTTTTAATTATTATTTTCTTACACATTATATCCCAAATATATTTCTCCCTTCCTCCACTTGATACAATCCCTCCCCCAACTCCCCTCTCTTTCAGATCCACTCCTCTTCCATTTCCTTTAGAAAAGGTCAGACTTCTCAGGTATAACAACCAAATATGGCATAAGAATTTACAAAGACTAGGCATCTTCCCTCATGTCAAAGATGAACAGATCAACCCAATAGGAGAAAAAGGGTCCCAAGAAAAGACAAAAGAATCAGAGATAACCTGGACTTTAATTTAAGAGTACAACACCAAGCTACAAAATCATAACATAGATGCAGAGGATTTAGATTAGATCCATAGAAAATCTATGATTGTTGCTCTAGTTTCTGTGAGTCTCTATTAACCCTGCTTAATTGATTCTATGGGGTGTTTTCTCATGGTGTCCTCAACCTTCAGAATATCTGTAAAACAATCAGTTGATGTGTGAACATGGTGCTTTTAAATATGATGTTTTCGCTCAACTTCACTTATTACCAACTGAAGAGTATAGTTCTTTAGTACGTTAATTTTTATTTGTAATTGAAATGAGGATAATAAATAGTACCTACCTTGTAAATGGCTGTAAGAATACATGGAAATGATTTGGATAAAATGCTGGGAACAGCACTTGAGAGTACCACCTGCACACAGTAAACAATAAAAAAACACTCCATCACAAGCATTGCTTTATTTGTTTATTTTACGCATATATGAATGTATGTGAAAGACTGTCAAGTGTGTGTGTATTTCCTCAGCAGCCAAACAAGGGTATTGGATTCTCTTGCAACTATCCTTATAGGCAGTTGTGAGTTACCTGATAAAGGTGCTGGTAATTGAGCTCCAACCCTCTGAAAAAAGCATGAAGGGGTCTTAGACAGTAATCTTTTTCTCTAGACCAAACATGACAAACAAAATAATAGAAGAATCAATGAAATATGAGTATAATATGCAATATAATAACTAAATTAACATGTTTATATTATTTGGCAACATTACAAAAATTCAAACTTTTATCATGTACATTTTAATAGCTAAATTAACTCATGAATTATTTGGCATCAAAAGCATTTATAAAAGTTGTAGAATATATTTGCTTATCTTTCTTAGCAAGTAGAAAGTTAAACATGTCCTTGCACTTTCATTCATAGTTAAACAAATGTGTTTCTTTAATTAAAATAACTAAAATAAAGTAGAGCATCATATTATACTTTGAGACTAAATGGCCATTTTCCTTTCTACTTCTGACATTTCCTGTGTTCTAATGATGTTTTAGCTTTTATATGCAGAATGATCAAGATTCTGTTTTGATGGTAAAGATGAGCAATAGTTTCAGCTGCAGGATAATTTACACAGTCTCATCTATCATAATACCATAGATTTTTGCACCTAGAAATATTCTGGCATAAATAAAATTTTAGTAGAGGAACTGCTTGATTGATAGTAAGAAAGTAAGGTATAGAGATGGTAAACCATGGTAAGAAACAGTTAATCATTTGATGAAAATGTTGACAAAGGTCATCTGGAAGACAAATTGCATACATAGTAAATTTGTAAATTAATAAGAGGAATCAAAGATAAACATGTCTACTGGTTTGTTTTTTATGGTTAAAAAGATTTCAAGAAACATACTGACTCTGAAAATGGCTGCCTGGCTTATAAGCAGAAATAAATGGAATGAGTGCCATAAACAAACAAAAAAATTAGGGATCTAGATGGCCTTTCCTTCAGTCTCTACTCCACAGGTTGTCTCTGTATTTCTTCCCTTGAGCATTTTGTTCCCCCATCTAAGAAGGAGTGAAGCATCCACACTTCGTTTTTTTCTTCTTCTTGAGCTTCATGAGGTCTTTGAAATTGTATCTTGGGTATTCCAAGCTTTTGAGCTAATATCCACTTATCACTGAGTGCATACTGTATGTGTTCTTTTGTGACTGAGTTACCTCACTCAGAATGATATTTTCTAATTTCATCCATTTCCCTAAAAATTTGGTCAATCCCCAAGTGTAGGGAAATGCCAGGGCTGGGAGGCAGGAGTGGGTCCTAGGAGGCAGGTGGGGCAGCACCCTTATAGAAGCAGGGGGAGACAGGATGAAGTACAGAGTTTCCAGAAGGGAAACCTGGAAAGGGGATAAAATTTGAAATGTAAATAAATAAAATATCAAATAAAAAAGTCTATGGATTAATGGGATTAGAAAACAGACAATTGAATTGTTATATTAATCGAACATATATGTGTGTATGTATATATATATATATGTATATAATATATATGTATATAATATATATTATATGTTGATAAGGATGTGTGTGTGTGTCTGTGTGTATAATGTTTTGTGAGACAAATGCCAATTAAAACCTAGCCTTTTGGCAGAAATCTAAACAACATTATGCCCTCCATATCCAATATTAAAATTTCAAACAAATGATAGTATTTCAGAGACAAGACACCACTAAACTTTTAACATCCAGTGAATCCATGCAATTGAAAAAATATTTTGAGGAATATAAAATAAAGTCATGACTCTGCCACCGCCACTGCCATTGCCACTGGAAATCAAAAAGCACCCAAAAATCAATTAAATGGAAAATCAAAAGAGAAATATGGGAAATCTAATATGCATGTAAAGAAATGAAGTGTGCATTTCTGTTCAACAGCATAGAATCTAACAATGCTAAATAAATGATAAGCTTATTATTTATTATGAGAAAGTTATTCCATACATTGATGGTAATTTAACATATTAAATGTTCATTGGAGCTGCTTCCTTCTAAAAATTGCAATCTGAGAAAGCCCCATAGATTCCAATGATCAGTATTTCTCAGTGGTTATTTCAGAAGTATCCAAGAAGGATAATGAGAAGAAGGTGCTTTAGATGTAACTAGAGGTCATGAAGATAAATACAATATGTACTCTTTATAGCATGACGAAGGGCCTGCTACAGAATGTTTATACTAATCCAGGCTTTCTTCAAATTTTATGGTTGTAAAAAAAGGGTTCTTTTTCTCAACATGTGTCTAATCATATGTTAGAATTTTTATGAACAATGGAAACTGTTTCTATTATGTTTTTGTTTTCTAAGTTTATATATACATATATAAGAATCACACACATGCACACAGAGAGAGAAGGATATATATATATATATATGTATATATTATATGTATGTATATATATATACACATATATATACATACATATATATATACATATATATATATATATATATATATATATATATATATAGAGAGAGAGAGAGAGAGAGAGAGAGAGAGTGTTAGTTTTAGAAAGGCTAAATAATTTATCCAACCTTGTCAAGCTAGTTCAGGGGTTGCAGGAACAGCCACCTAGCCTAGGACACAATCCTCCATCCAGGACTGGAGCCTGTGTTACATTCCTCCACATCCCAATTACATCCAGAGACAGCTCGACCCCTATTAGTTCTGACACTCCTTGGCTCACAGAGACAGCCTGACCTCCAGGAGTTCTGGCACACCCAGGCCCACAGGCTCACAGGAGCATCAGGCTCTAGTCAGAGATGGCAAGGACAGCTAACACCAGATAATCGGATGGCAACAACATAAGCAACAGAAACCAAGGCTACTTGGCATAATCATAACCCAGTTCTCCCACCACAGCAAGCCTAAGATACCTCAACACACCTGGAAAAGCAAGATTCTAATCTAAAACCCCATCTCATGATGATGATAGAGGACTTTAAGAAGGACATAACTAACTCCCTTAAAGAAATACAAAAGAATCCGGCTATACCACTCATGGGCATATACCCAGAAGATGCTCCAACATATAACAAGGACATATACTTCACTATGTTCATAGCAGCCTTATTTATAATAGCCAGAAGCTGAAAAGAACCCAGATATCCTTCAACAGAGGAATGGATACAAAAAATGTGGTACATTTACACAATGAAGTATTACTTAGCTATTAAAAAGAATGAATTTCTGAAATTCTTAGGTAAATGGATGGAACTAGAAAATATCATCCTGAGTGATGTAATCCAACCACACACACACACACACAAACACATGGTATTTACTCATGGATATGTGGATATTAGCCCAGAAGCTTGAAATACCCAAGATTCAACTCACAGACCACATGAAGCTCATGGAGAAGGAAGACCAAGTGTGGGAGCTTCAGTCCTTCTTAAAAAGAGTAACAAAACACTCAAGGGAACAAATATAGAGACAAATTGTGAGACAGAAACTGAAGGAGGGGCTGTCTGGACACCATTCCACCTGGGTATCCAATCCCATGTGCAGTCACCAAAGGTAGACCCTGATGTGGATGTCAGGAAGTACATGCTGACAGGAGCCTGATATAGCTGTCTCCTTAGAGGTCTGCAAGAGTCTGACATATTCAGAGGTGGATGCTCACAGCTAACCATTGAACTGATCATGTGGTTCCCAATGGAGAAGTTAGAGAGAAGACTGAAGGAGCAGAAAGGTTTGAGGCCCCATGAGGAGAGCAACAATACTAACCAACCAGAGTTCCCAGCGTCTAAACCACCATCCTGGGAGCACATAGGGAGGGACCCATGGCTCCAGCTGTATGTGTAGGGAGAATGACAGTGTCAGGCATAGGTGGGTGAGGAAGTCCTTGGTCCAGTGAAGGCTGGATGCTCCAGTGTGGGGAAATTTGTGGGTGGAGAGGTTTGAGTGGGAGCATATTCTCATAGAAGCAGGAGAAGGGGCGATGGGATAGGGGGTTCCTGGGCGGGGTGGTGAGAAGTGTGGTAAGGGGATAACATCTAAAATGTAAATAAAATATCCAATTTAAAAAATGAAGACTAAAACCCAGCAGGGAAAACACTGAATCCTATGGTTCCATGTCAAAGGATTTAGATGATAAAAGCCTGATATAGCTGTCTCCTTAGAGGTCTGCCAGAGTCTGACACATTCAGAGGCAGATGCTTACAGCTAACCACTAATCTGATCAAGGGTTTCCCAATGGAGAAGTTAGAGAGAAGACTGGAGTAGCTGAAAGGGTTTGTGGCCCCATGAGGAGAGCAACAATATCAACCAACCAGAGCTCCCCAGGGTCTAAACCACCAACCTGGGAGCACATAGGGAGTGACCCATGACTTTATCTGTACATGAAGGGGAGGATGGTCTTTTTGGGCATAGGTGGGAGAGGAGATTCTTGGTCCCATGAAGGCTGAAAACTGAGTGGAGGGGAATTCGAGGGTGGGGAGGTGAGAGTGGGGGAGTAGGTAGGGGATCATCCTCATAGAAGCATGAGGAGGGGCGATGGGATAGGAGGTTCCTGGGTGGTGGGTGGACTGGGGCAAGGAGATGAAATCCGAAGTGCAAATATAATATCCAATAGAAAAAGAAAAAAAATTACAAAAGAATACAGGTAAACAGATAGAAGCTCTTAAAGAGAAAACACATAAATCCCTTAAAGAAATATAGGAAAACACAACTAAACAGGTAAAGGAATTGACCAAAACCATTCAGGATCTAAAACTGGAAATAGAAACAATAAAGAAATCACAAAGGGAGACAAACCTGGACATGAAAAATCTAGGAAAAAGATCAGGAGTCATAGATGCAAACATCACAAACAGAATACAAGAAGTTGAAAGAATCTCAGATGTAGAAGATAACATAGAAAACATTGATACAGCAGTAAAAGAAAATGCAAAAGTCTCCTATCCCAGAACATCCAAGAAACAGATAAAATGTAAATAGATCATAGTAGTAGAAATTGCCTTTCTGTTGGCTAGAATTCATAGTGCCAGACCGTGTTGTGTAAGCTGCTAGGGAAATAAGACAGCAATAGCCTTAACCAGAACTGGACTCTCTATACTATAACACCAACCTATCAGGCAAAATGTGCCCACTTGTGCAATAGTAGCATGAGTATTATGGGTGAATAACTGCTTTGAGTGGAGTTGAGGCCTGCTCTACTAGAAGGAAATTATACTTCTCTCAGAAGCCCGTGGCTGAGGGGTAGAACTGATGCTGGGGTAAATGATTTAAAATTGTATTCTAATCATTTGTGTTTATAGCATAGACCTGAGATTCTCACAAGCTTGGTTGAAGACGTTTCTTTTTTAGTGGACAGCAGTCAGCAGAGAGATGTATAACTGGTTGAAGTATTATAATATGAGAGTGAGAGCTCAGGCCTGAATGAGACAACTTTTTCACTTGTTTCCCAGCAAGGATCAGGGATCATCATAGCAGAAGAAGGAGAAAAATAGTTGGGGAGGAGTGCTCTGAAATGGGAACTTTTGGACTTGTCCTGCCTATCACACATATAGTTCATACTCACATGAACTATGGATCTATGCACAAAACCTGCCCAAGATAATCCCAGCCAAAATCCTGACACAGATAATGGATGTGCTCTTCATACCCCAGGCTGTACTGAGTAGTTATTGATAGTTGTACTTTATAGTTAGTGGGAAAGGGAGAATTATTTTTTTATGTGTGGCCAGTGGAAGATTTCTCACTCTGTAGTGGATTAACTCTCATGCATTGTTGTCTGGGTAGCACAAATTGAACTTAAGAACAAAAAGTAAAAGGGCAGGAAGTTGTGGGGGGGCATGTTGGAAGTGAATTGGCAAGAGTTGGAAAGTTGAAATGAGTGAGTAGATACTATCATGTTTCATTTTATATATGTATGTCATTCTGAAAATAAACAAGACTTTAAAAACAACAAAAAACAAGTCTTGGTACCTTAAATAAAGTGGATGTTCATGAAACCTATATTCATAAAATTTTATAAAAAGCACACAATAAGTAAGTTATTTCTTAAAAATTCTGACTTTGCTTAGAGATCACTGATGTGTACATAAGATTTACAGAACAATTATTCATTTATAAAAGTATCTTGAACAAGTCCTAAGGAAGAAAAAATGGTTTCACTGCTTTATATTCAGAAAAGGCTCTTTCTTTCAGCCTGCATTCATGCTAAAGGCATCCCTGAACTGTGTGCAGGCAGCTCTGCTCTTACAAGATGCTTCAGGGAATAGGAATTTACTCCCTTGACTTAAACCAGAAAGGATAACTAGGAAGCTTGCTGATTTAATTTTAGAGAGAGGTCTTGAGGCTTCGCCTCTATTTGCAAAATGTCCTCAGGGGTTGAGTGACTCACCAATCCCAGATATGCAACTGCAGGCACACCTTGTTAACATGCAGCAGCCTATCACAGCCTAAGGTTGTAACTTCTGACATGCTTATATTCTCAGAGTGAAGGAAACTTGGATGTCCTCTTTTCCTTTTAATTAGGATATCCAAAATAAGAACATTTTGTTTTAAGGCACCCTTGAGCATTACTACTTAGAACCCAAGGGCTTGACAACAAATGATCTGCCACTTAAAAATTCTGTTACCAAGAGAGCTTTGATTCTAGCCCAGTGCTTTGGTTGTTAATTTACAAATAAGTCTTTTTTGCATTGTGTTGAAATATATTGATGCTACAGAATAAAAATTCAATAATGATATATGTGTTGTGGACGATATTTTAAACAGACACTTGATAGAAATGAGATTTCTGCAGTTTTCATATTAAAGAGAATGTTAAATTCTAGCATGAGCATATAAGTCAGATAGGAATCTAAGATTCCTTTGAACAAAATGATCAGCTTTTCTTTGCCATTTAGAATATACAATTCATCTAAATGGGAAATTGAATTTTGATCTTAAAGCCAAATTTATTTAACCTATTTTTCCAAATCACAGAGGTATGCGTGTGTATATGTATGTATGCATGTATGTATGTATGTATGCATAGTATATATGCATATATACACACATATTTTGGGTCAAACTTTGATATACATTTGAAATGTTAAATATAAAAATGTGTTAAAGCTTAAAGTTTTCTGACAGATTTACATGAACATTTATACAAGCCTTGCTTTTTCTGCTTTTAAAGGTATGCATCTGTAAAGAAACAGATTTTTATGCATATAAAAATGGTAAATTATATGAGCATTGTATAAATATTTTATGCTAAATAAATTATATACAAAATCATCTAATCCATAGAATTAAACAATGCAAATTTACTAAATAAGAATCAAAAGTTCTATATTTTCTTTAATTTTTCTTTATGTTTGAAAATAAAAATGGTGATTTTTACCAGGACAGATAATTGGAACAAAGTCTCAATTCTGGAATGTAATTTTCCAGTTCAGCTTATGCTCTCCTAGATTTCCACTGAAAAGCAGCTGACTCAAACATTCCCAACTACTCATAAAGCTCCCAACAGATGGGAAAAGCACTTGAAGCAAATGATTCAACTGCTTAACAATTATTTACAAATAATACCCCAACCTGGTTGTAAGTTCAAGCCAAAAATCTGCTATTAGCTCCCAAACAATACCACCTTCCTTTCCAAAACTTAATTATTTACTCTCATACTGAAAAAAAAAAAAGAAAGATCTCTTGACTCATTTCATTGTATTATGTGTCATGTATTGGAATTCACTGTTTATATCTGCAAAGTAGTTGAAGGCAATTTATTGACATGGATGGAGAAAAAAATAAGGTACAACTTATCTTGTACACAACTTCTTTTTTCAAGTCATGGTGCTCATTAATTTATTATTAAATAGTTACTTAGCAGTGTTGATCTAAAACCTAGGGTCTTAAGCACATAAAATATCTATTATTTGATCATAAAGGGGAAAAAGAGCAAAAGACATATCCTTAAATGTGGAAGATGAAAATAAAAATTCTTGTATATGACCTATGCGGAATTCTTTGTCCTCTTAAGACTAAGATTATTTGTTCAAAATTGGAATTCAAATAATATCACATCTGAAATTCAAACTCTGATCTTCATACCGAGTTCAAATCATTTCATGGTACATTCACTTATATCATAAAATAATTATATATTTGTAGTGACAAATGCAAAATAATGTCAGTGACCTTTATTTATGAGCAAAAGAACTGTCTGAACTTCATTGAAAAATTCCTATAGATATAGGTTATGTTTGTATGAATGTGTTTTAAGTAAGTAAATGGTGTGCTTTGTATATGTTTTTTTTTTTTTACATTTTTATTGGTTATTTTATTTCTTTATATTACAAAGTTGTTCCTTTTCCTGGTTTTCCCTCTGTAAATCCTCCATCCCATCCCCCCTCCACTTTACCTCCAAGAGGGTGCTCTCCCATCTCTGCCTCACCCCTCTAGCATCCTCCTATATTGGGTCATCAAGCCTCCACAGGACCAAGAACCTTCTCTCCCATTGATGTCAGATAAGGCAATCCTCTGCTACATATGTAGCTGGAGCCATGTACAAATTTTGGTTGGTGATTTAGTCCTTTGGAGCTCAGGGGTATCTGGTTAGTTGATACTTTCATACTTTCTATGGGGTTGCAATCCCCTTCAGCTCCTTTAGTCTTTCCCCTAACTCTTCCTCTGGTTTCCCCCACCCCCTGGGCTCAGTCAGATAAGGTTGGCTGTGAGTATCTGCATCTGTCTTAGTTAGATGCTGGTGGAGCCTCTCAGAGGACAACTATACCAGGCTCTTGTCTTCAAGCACATCTTAGCATCAGTACTAGTGTTGAAGTTTGGTATCTGCAGATAGGGTCGATCCCAAGGTGGGGTGGTCTCTGGATGGCCTTTCCTTCAGTTTATGCTCAATTTTTGTCCTTGTATTTCCTTTAGACAGGAACAATTCTAGGTTAAAAATTCTGAGATGGGTGGGACCCATCACTCAACAGCGGGCCGTGCTTATCTACTGGAGGTGGTCTCTTATTTGTCCTCTGTTGGGTATTTTGGCTAATATCATCCCTATTGGGTCCCAGGAACCTCTTCTTTCCCTGGCGTCTGGGACTTTGTATATGTTAATGCATGAATATTGACGATAATGATATATAGAGCATATAAAATCAATCACTTTCTCTTTGCATAAAATCATTTCATAAGTTGACTTTCTGAATTCATTAGCATCACTACTAATTGGCTCAAGTATTGACTTAGGTGACCTTTGCCAACAACCTTTAATTCAAGTACTAAATTTATCAGAATAATGTTCTCTAACATAGTTCATTTGAGGTTACTCAGGTTTTGTCATAGAAGGCTTAAGAAACTCCTGAAGTAATGAGAATAATACAACAAATCACCAGGTGCCCATTACTGAGCTTAAGCAATTACTAACTTAAAGTAGATTGAATTTTGTATAAACCAGTGAACCTCTGACAATGTCAATTATCCAACAAGTAGGGATGCTCAATGTTTATAGATGGTTTTAGTAGCCAAAAGTGGTATGATTATGTGTGGATAATGCTACTCTTACCTAATGAATAGATGCCAGAGGTGCTGGTAAATATCCTAGAATGATAGGCACCCATTTTAAGAAACTATACAGTCCAGGCTGTATGGGGGAGTTGAAATATCTTAATTATAGTTCTACTATACCCAGTCTGATTCTCAAAACTATTCTCCTGGGAAACCAAAAAACATCATTCAAAATGTTTGCACAGATCTAAAATATTTATACATTTTGAATAATCTTTTAAAATTAAGAAGGTTTAGTGAAAGCTTTGTATTTCATGAGACTCTAGCCTACATACTGTTACCATTGTCCAGTCCTTTAAGTTACAACAATAAATGACACATATTTACTGAAAATATTACGAATTCTTATAGGAATAGAAAGCAATCCTCTGAGTATTAGAGTCTGTGATATTTTCTAGGAACAGCCAAAAGTAAACATTTAGCCTTTGTGTGTGATCACATTTCTATGACAATTACTTAAACTTCTGTTATAGACAGAATTTAAAAGCAATGTGCCAATGAATGATTATTGATATGTGGTAATAGTACTTTATTTACACTTAAAAATAATTTTGGGAGTTTTGTTGTCTATTCCACAAACTATGGCTTGCCTCCCTTTATATAAGTTATCTAGGTTTTTAAATAAAATATATTCCATTGGTTCAAGAAAGATAGTTCAGTAATTAAGACTGCTTGCTGTTATTGCAGACAAATGGAATTCATTTGTCAGCACCCATGTGAGGCTACTCTCAACTGCCTCTAACACCAGCTATAGAATATTTAATACTTTCTTTCTAGCCTCCTTGAGCACCTGCACACAGAAATACACATACACATAAGTATAAATAATAATTGTATATGAAATTGATTATATTATAATGTATAGTAATAATATATATATATATATATATATATATATATATATATATATATATATATATCATGCCAGTATGTTATTTTTATCAAAAGGAAAAATGTTTTATTTCTCTAAAGTAAGTTAACTTACCAAACATATGCTAGCTTTTATACTCTTCAAATTTCATTTTTTTCATAAGATCAAGACTTAGTAAATATAAAATGTGATCATTTGGCAAAAACAAATTATATTTCAGGGATAAATGTGCAACAAAATGATTGAGTGAACAAACTAACTTGTTTTTTTTTTTTTTTGCAAAAATCTCTGTACATACTTATTTAATTGGATAATATATTGGCAACTAGCCATGACATTTTGTCACTATTCACTTTTGTTCCACCTACTAAACAGCCCTAAAACAAAATTAAGTACTGAAAATCTAGATTTTTTCCATACATGCACCAACACCCTCTCTGTGTGTGTATGTGTGTGTCTTTTTACATTTTCATTATTATTTGGCATTTCAAAGGTACAATCTATTTTATTTTATTTTTCTCAATGTCCTATTTCCTGGCTTTTTGCAAATTATCAAATATTATTTACTAAATAAACCAACATATTATACCAAGGATGTAAGAATATATTAGAAGTCATGTAGATTTTAAGATTAATAGTTCATGAATATAAACATTACAAATTTGCATGTCTAGACAAAGTTTTCAAATAATAAGTCTATAAATTTAAATATGGGAAGCAGTAAGAATTTACACTGAGTTAAAACTGCTCTTTGAATTCAGTGGCTTCTCTATGTCATGAGTAAATACATGCACTATTTACCAACACATAACCATACTGTGTGATATCCTGGGGTTAGCCAAATCTAATAGCATGGTAGGTTTACATAGATTTTAAGGTTGCAATCTCATTCCAGGTGCTGAAACATCATAATAGTCTGCAGTAAACCATGTGTGCAGGCAGCCCTAAACAGACTGCTAATTCCTGAGTATCTAAATATGTGATAATTTGTGAATGAATCACCATGCCCTCCATAGAACTTGGCAATTGGATCAGTGCTTCTGCATCTGGCATTGTACACAATTTGCATATTGTGAAAGTAAAGCACTCTGCATCTCATAATGGCATGATGAGCTCATGCCCATGTGCTTTCCATTTTTAGTTCCAATTTCAGGGCATCAATAGTTAAATGTAAGGACATACATATATACATACATACATACATACATACATAGCTTTTGGATAATTATTGACTAAACTGTTTTTAGATAAGTAAACTTAAGATGTTAGTTTAAGAACAACTCAACTTACTAGAGTGTAAAAAAGGACAGGGAAAAATTTTAGTATCCCTTTTTACAAACTGAAAAATATGTATAAGAATAGTTGAATTACTTTATACAAGAAAAATCCTAGGAATAATTATTAAAAGTCAAACTACCTTCATAATTTGCTTCTTATTTTCATAAAACAATCTAGTCTCAGCCTTCACACAGCCATAAGAACCATGTGTCAAAAATGTATTTATAAAATCTAAAAATAAACACTTCCCTTATTATGTAAGATAGTGGTTTTCAGCCTTCCTAATACAGTTCTTCATGTTACGGTGACCTCTAATCATAAATGTATTTTCATTGCTACCTCATAAATGTTATTTTTTTACTTCTATACATTATAATGTAAATATATGATATGGAGAATATTGGATGTGCAAACCCTATTTGGGTTGAAATCCATAGATGGAAAACCTCAGGTTTAAATAGGTTTATTGAAATGTATTTATCATGTATATTTAAATTGGAATCAAGGGAGAAGTTTACACACTTTTCATGCTATTTCATATCAATAATATAAATTACAATGAGACACAAAAATGGAAGAGACATTATAACCACATATTTTTCTTACTATGAACATTCTGTATGATCTTTTTCTTGCAACAATTTTATAATGGTATTTAAAAAGATAAAACAATTCTGAGTATTATGAACAATAAATATTTTAAAATCCTCCTAGAGGTAAATTTGTGGACTCCAATGATGAGGTTCTGTACAGATTTATAGGCTCCATAATACTTCCAAAATTTATACATGATAGTTTTTCAGAATTAGAATTTGATCTGGCAGGTTTGTTAAAATACAAATACAAATGTAGCTGATTGACTATTAACTATTTCTAGAATATTTTATAGAATGAAAAATAAACATAGTAAATATAAAACAAATATATTTACAAATATATAGCTAGCTTATATAAGATATGTACACACACACATACATATATGTATATATGTATGCATGCATGTAGGTATGTATATATATACACATATCTTCTCTAAACAAGTTATATATTTGTCAGTAAATAATTGATGAGGTTACTTACTTTGTATTCTTATATGTTTTGCAGTTATGATTCAATATTTTTAAAATTCAATGAAATGTTTGTTAATAGATAATTGTCATATAAACAAATTATCAAGTTTTAGCTATTCATTGATTGAATATGGAAAAGATGTTATACATAGAAAGAGTCTAAATTAGGGATCTCCACTGGATTTTGTCACTCATAAATTGGGGGGCTTCTACAGAAGATTGGAAGGAAACACTTTAGGAGTCAGAAGGGATGGAGAATAGCAAGAAAACTAGGCCCATTGAATCAACTAAGCAGGGCTCACATGGAGTCACAGAGTCTGAAAGAGCCATCATGGAACTTTCATGGTTCTTCACCATGCTCCTTTGCATGTATGTTATAATTGTTAGCTTGGTATTCTTGCTAGACACCTAGTGGAATCAGATATATCTCTGACTCTGTCTGACTTATTGTATCTTGTTTTGTCCTGTGTAGCTGTAGTCAAGATGAATGCTCTCGTATTGAGTCTGCACAAGGCAACAAAATAGGAAAACAAGAATCTTAAGAGCAGGCAAAAGGAAACAGAGAAGGAGTGGATCTGTGAGAAAGGGTAGGTGAGGGAAAGATTGTAGGAGTGGAGGAGAGAGAAACTGTGGAGAAATGTTGTGTGAGAGAATTTATTTTCAATAAAAACATTCACACACAAAAGAAAACAATGTACATAAAAACACATAATAAAATATTTTTACAACACGGTTTGGAAATAAAAATAGTCTATTTACACCTAAGTAGCACATAACTGAATTTATAGTAATGGGGTTAATTTTAGTTAACTTTATGAGGATTCTTATACCATTTTTAAAAACATAAATGTTAGTAGGTTGAACAACTGCATTTCTTTTTAATTGTAAGATTATTAGTAAACTTAGAAAAGGTAACTTCAGTATTTCTTGAGGGTATTAGCATGGAAACTAAATAAAAGTATATATTTACAATTCAATATTTTATGTCACATATCATGAGTTTAAAAAACATCTGTATATTATTCATGATACTAAGCTAAAATTTATGTAAACCTAGAATAAATATTGTAAAATAAATTAGCTCTCACAATAAGGTAACATTGATTGGTCTTCTAGAATGCTCAGGAAATGTCATTGATATTTTAATCTACCTCTCATATCTGCATTCCTCTGAACTCTTTTGTCACACACAGGGTCTAGGTATGGTATTTTAAAACTTCTGTTTATAATTTTGCTTATATTTAAAAAAAGAAAGATGATTTCCTATAGTCTTAGCAATAACCTGTGAAGGATTCTTGACAAGCCAATCATGAAGGAAAAGAAATTTTCATGGTCTCATTTAAAAAGGAAAACATACTTCAAAACTGAAAATACAACTAATTGCAATTACATTTTATTATGTAATACATTTATTATTACATTTACTATGATGATTATCTACAAAATATTTCAAGATTATTTTCTTTAGTATTTTATTTTCTATAATTGTTGTCTAGTGCAACCTTCTACATTCTGAGTCCCTTCTACTTTGTACCTTAAACTTGCTAGTTAGATTAAAATGATATTTATTTAACAAAAAAGTGGTATCTTAAGTGAAACCTCTGCACACTGACATTTTAAAGATGTATTCAAGGTTACTTAAAAAATTCAATGGGGATTTAGGTTTGGTTGAGGTGAATTTTAGGAAGTAATCACTATGGAAAACTATATTTATTCAAATGTGCACTGTTAATAAATATTTAATTTAGAACTTTAATCCTAGAATAAAAATGATCATTAATAATTCAAAATGAAATAGAATTACCATATGACCTAGATATATCACTCTTGAACATCCCCAAAACTTTATTTCTTAATATAGATATATGTTCATGTTCATTGCCAGTTTATTTGTAATAGCCAGAAATTAGAAATAGCCTATATGCCCATCAACTGACAAATAATGAAAATGTGATATATATATATATATATTCATATATATATTCATATATATATGAATATTATTCAGATGTTAAAAAACTATATCATAAATTTGGAGGTAAATAGACAGAACTGGAAAAATTATGCTGACTGAGTTAATTGAAGCACCAGAAGACAAACATTACATGTTTTTCCTCATATGTATATGTTATGTTACTTTTGAACTTAATGTTTCACATGTTTAGTATGAAGTACATATAGAAGTCAGGGAAGTAGGAATGGGACTGAATTTTGGGGAAGGCTATTTTATGTGAATAATCAAACTGGTTAGATTTGAGCCATTTCCCATGGCAAGTAATTCATGCCTCGTACAGTAACCATAGGCAATCCCCATTTTTAGGGAAGTCATTGGCTCTAGCTGAGAACTTATTGACAGTTTTGCTAGTAGTCATACTGCCAAACTATTTTCTAGCTATTTATGTTTTTCTCCAGAAAGACAATAATTTTACTTCATAGGGTGAATGTTAATGCATACATAAATAATAACTTCAAAATTCTGACAATATGTGACTGCAAGTGCCCAACCATAAATGGAATATCTACAATAACCCCACTACTACCACCAATAAAGACTCAGGGTACACTCAAAAAAGGAAAGAGTATAAGAGCCAGAAGATGTAGTCATGTAAAATGCTGAACTCCAGACATGGCATAGCTTTTGTATACCATGAACTGTAACTACACGTATAACATGCATCTATGGCTACAAACACAAAACCTTTGCAAGATTAAGACAATTAAAAAGAAGAAAAATGAAGGTCGAGTGGTTACCAAGACTCCACTAATAGTTAAAGAGATACTAATAACTGATTGCTGTAAATTGATTGAGGGATAATCACTTTTTCTTGAGGGAATGACAGTCAATAATAGAATGGCCATGTGTCAGAGGATGACCCTACACACATGTACACACTGGCAGCATTAATTAGATTTCATAAGTTAGAAAAGGACATAAAGTAGGGTGGAGCCATCTTGATGGAAGTAGTGGAAAATGAATAGCCAGAAGCTGGAAATAACCCAGATGTCCTTCAACAGAGGAATGGATACAAAAAAATGTGGTAGATTTACACAATGGAATATTACTCAGCTATTAAAAATAATTCAAGAAATTATTAGGTAAATGGATGGAACTAGAAAATATTCTGAGTGAGGTAACCCAATTACAAAAGAACACACATGGTATTTACTCACTGATAAGCAGATATTAGCCCAAAAGCTTGGAATAGCCAAGATGCAACTCACAGACCACATGAAGCTCATGAAGAAGGAAGACCAAGTGTGGATGACTCGGTCCTACTTAGAAGGAGTAACAAAAATACTCAAGGGAGCAAATATGGAGAAAAAGTGTGGGACAAAAACTTAAGGAGGGGCTGTCTGGAGACCATTCCACCTGGGTATCCATCTCATGTACAGTCACCAAGGGTAGACACTGAGGTGGATGCCAGGAAGTGCATGCTGACAAGAGCCTGATATAGATGTCTCCTTAGAGATCTGCCAGAGACTGACACATTCAGAGCCAGATGCTTACAGCTAACCACTAATCTGATCAAGGGTTTCCCAATGGAGAAGTTAGAGAAAAGACTGAAGGAGCTGAAAGAGTTTGAGGCCCCATGAGGAGAGCAACAATACCAACCAACCAGAGCTCCCCAGGGTCTAAACCACTAGCCTAATTTCTGTTAATTCAGTCATTCTGGATTTCTGACTGGATTGAAAACTTATAGTCTCATAGCCAATCCTGGCTATTTACTTTGAGAGAAAAGATTTGAGTGGATGGTTTTCAGCTGACATTCATTCTAAAGCTAAGAAAAAAGCCAGGTTCAGAACTAACTGTTTTAGTTAGGAGAGATGACAGAGGTTCTGGTTAGTCAACAAAATGATTGACTGGGTATTAGGACTATCTTGTACCTCACTGGTACAAATTGGCATAATTATGCTCTAATTGTATTTTGAGAGAAAAGTTTTATTTTAACAGGAATGGTGATATGTAGAAGGAGCTAAGGTGGGAGGAGTACAGAGAGGAAGAGAAGTAGTAAGGAAAGGGGGAGAAGGAGAGGAGAAGCAAGGTGATGAGAGAGAGAAAGAGAGAGAAAGAGAGGGGGGACATGGAGGCAGATGTTCACGTGTCTCCACCAGTCAAAGATAGTTGATATATCTAGGTTGGTGTAGGCCGCTGACCCAACTCGGCTGGCCAAGATGGTGCTGGCCTCAGCCTCTGGTACCGGCTACTAGTACACTGTGCATGCCCAACTCAGTTTGGTGCCAAACCCCTCCCCAACAGGGTATGCTAATGGGGTACCAGGATCCTGACCAATCACCTTCTCCCGGGCAGGGTATGCTAATGTGGTATGCTAACGAGGCACTGCAATTCTGACCAATCACTTACCTCCATGCGCTTTTCCCTTCCCAGGGCTGAGGGTATATAAGCAGCTCACCCTGGGCATTCGAGATCTCTCTCTGAAAACTAAAAGAGAGCTTCTACAATAAAGGCTGTTGAGAAGGATCTGGTTGTTCGCATCTTCCTTGCTAGTCGAGTGGACGGGACAAGTAGGGTATTGGGTTATACTTCTGATTGAGCAATACCAAACTTATAAAGCCTTTGATTAACATTTTTAAAAAATTGTATAAAAGCAAAAAGGAAAAGGGGGCATGGGATAGGGGTTTTCTAGGGAGGGGAAATGGGGAAAAGGGATGGCATCTGAAATGTAAATAAAATATCCAATAAAAAAAAGAAAAAAAAGAAAAACTTCCTGCAATTCAGTGAAAATGAGGACACAACAAACCCAAACTTATGGGACACAGTGAAAGTAATGCTAGGAGGAAAGTTCATTGTACTAAGTGCCCTGGTAAAGAAATTGGAGAGATCTTACTCAAGCAACTTAACAGCACATCTGAGACCTCAAGAACAAAAAGAAGCAAAAACACCCAAGAGTAGATGGCAGGAAATAGTCAAACTCCGGGCCCCAAATCAACCAAATAGAAACTAAGAGAATAATACAAAGAATGAACAAAACCAAAATCTTGTTCTTTGAGAGAATCAACAAGATAGATAAATTCCTAGCCAAACCAATTAGAGGGCACAGAGACAGTATCCAAATTAATAAAATCAGAAATAAAAAGAGAGACATCACAACAGAAACTGAGGAAATTCAAAAAATCATCAGATCCTACTTCAAAAGCCTATATTCAACAAAACTGGAAAATATCAATTAATTAGATGGTTTTCTATACAGATACCACATGCCAAAGTTAAATCAAGAGCAGATAAACTATTTAAACAGGCCCATATTCCCCTAGAAGTCATTAAAAACCTCCCAACCAGAAAAATAAAAAGCCCAGGGCCAGATGGCTGTGGTGCAGAGTTCTACAAGGCTTTCAAAGAAGACCTAATACCAATATTTCTCAAACTACTCCATAAAATAGAAACAGAAGGAACATTACCTAATACATTTCATGAAGCCAAAATTACTCTAATGCCTAAACCACACAAGGACCCAACCAAAAAGAGAACTTCAGACCAATCTCATTTATTAATATTGATAAAAAATACTCAATAAAATACATAAAGAACTCAAGAAGCTAACCACCAAAACACCAAACAACCCAATCAAAATATGGAGTATAGAACTAAACAGAGAATTCACAATAGAGGAATCTCCAATGGCTGTGAAGCACTTAATGAAATATTCAAAGTCTTTAGTGATCAGGGGAATGCAAATCAAAATTATACTGAGATTGCACCTTACACCAATCAGAATGACCAAGTCAAAACCTCAGGTAACAGCAGGTGCTGCCTAGGATGTGCAGAAAGAGGAACATTCCTCCATTGCTAGTTGGCTTGCAAACAGGTACAAGCACTTTGGAAGTCAATCTAGAGGTTCCTCAGCAAATTGCAAATAGATCTACCTGAAGATGGGAAAGAATTGCCATCCTACAGTCAAAAACTCTGATCCATAATCCTTCATGTCTGAAAGAACTGCAGAGACAAAAATGGAGAAGAGCCTGAGGAAAAGGAGGTCCAGGAAAGGCCCAAAACTCAAGGAGATGCCCCAAGGCCTGACACTATTTCCGAGGCTATAGAGAGCCCACAAAATGGGGTTTATCATGACTGTTCTCCCAAAGATTCAACAAGCAGATGCAGATATTTACACCCAACAAATGGACCTGTGGTGACTCCTGTGGTTGAATTAAGGAAAAGTTGGAAGAAGCTGAGGAGGAGGATGACCCTGTAGGAGGACTGACTGTCAGTCTCAATTATACTGGCCCTTAGAAATCTCTGACACTGGACCACCACCGAGGCAGCATATACCAGCTGATATGAGGCCCCCACCACATATACAGCAGAAGACTGCAGAGTCTATGCTGGGGGGCCCGCCCTGATGTGGGGAGATTATCTTTTCTTCTTGTAGGTTCCTCTTGAGGCAGCAGAGGGAGAAGAGCATCTGCTGAGTACCGGTAACACTTTGTCTTAAGAGATATTTAGGATTGCTTTATAATAAAAGTTTACTTATCTAAGTTACCATGCTACTGTAGCTGACCTGCCTTCTGTGATCTTCTGAGACCAGAAACTGGAGTTTGTGTCACTTAGCACCTCATCCTAAAAACAGTAAAGAATGAAGTAAATAGCCTTTGTACTATCTCAACAGGAACTGCTGAGCTCTAACTTCCTGCTAGTCTGAGATCACAGGAAGAAAAGACACTTTGAGAAGTTATAGAGTTTACTAGTAAGTGTAAAACGTTTCCTATGAAAGTTATCTAAGGGGGAAAGTGGAAAGATCCTAAGTGGGGAAAGGGAAAAAAATCTAGTAAGGGAAAAATTCTTCCAAAGGAAAAAATTCTTCTAGGTGGGGGAAAAAGAAAAAGAAGGAATGACCTTCTCTTTTTCTTCAGAACTTATACATTTTTCAGAGTACATGATCACATGTTACAAAGTTCATCACAAGTTCACACCAAAAATCAAATCACAAATTGAAATAGAAGTTTACAACAGAGAATGTTTACATGCATATCCATTACGAGTAATTGTCTGGCTAAACATCCATCACCTGTCTAGCTCCAAAGGTTCACTGAAGGTTTAAAACTATAAGTTATTAGTGAAGATTTGTATAGATAAACTCAGGCACTATTTTATCTTCTGTCCTAGCACCTATAATAAATTGTTAGTTCCCTTTTTATGACCTTTGGTTAATTGTTTTACAACCTCTTGGAATGTGCTCTGAGTAGGAGAAAGTCTGGTTACTATCTAAGAGCAATTAACTTGGGAGACTGGCAGAGTTCTCATTGCAGTTTTGACTAACAGAAAAAAACCTAATAGCATTCAAATTATAAAAGAGCTTAATAATCATTGATATAATTTTAGGAATTCTTATAGGATCATCATTAAGACTTAAGAAACCATCTGTTTGTCTACATAGCATCACTATAAGACAGTACACCTTTATAGATCTGCAGAGATCTGCTCTAAAGGGGTGTGCTACTGCTTAGTGATTGTTATATATGTTTAATAATAATAGTAAATGCATATTAATAGCGGGACTCTTTCCTAAAAATGAGTCTTTTACAGCATTGCTGATAAGGCTGCACCTGTCGCAGATTTTGTAATAATCCAAGGCAGGCCTTTTTGGGATGATCACCTTCTTGTTATTACCTTGTCCCATTATGGCTCCTGACAGGTCTAGGTTCAGTAGAGAAGATGCACTTAACCCTCAGGAGACTGGAGGCCCCAGAGAGTGGAGAGGTCTGGTGGCATTGGCGTGGGGTGGGGATATCCTTGTTGAGACAGCAGGAGGAGGTATGGGCTGTGGAAACTATTAGAGGGTAGACTGAGACAGGGATAAAATAAGGAGTGTGAAAAAAAAGATTTTAAAAGTTTTCAAAAAACAAAAGAAGAAAAAAGAAAAACAAAGTAATTAGTGACCACCAAATACACATTATAAAAGACACTTGAAGGAATCCTTTAGACAGAAGAGAAAGTTGTACACTCAAAGGCATTACAGAAAAAAATGAACTGAGTCAAAACAGTAGGTAAGAAAAAAAAGAATAGAAAAACAGCAAACAATGAAAAGCAACCAAATAAGTCTAAATGCATATCTTTTTATAATTTTGAATATTAATATATTAAAGTTTATAATCAAAAGGCACATCTCATTTTCAAGCAATGACAATATCTTAAAGAAATGAAGAAATAATTCCAAACAAATGGACTAGAAAAAATAGGTACTGCTGTTCTAATATTTGACAAAATAGACTTCAAACTAAAATTAACAAAAAGATATAAAGAGGAACATTTTATATTAAGATAACACTACATTAAAAGATTTTATAATTATAAATACATATATACTCAATACTGTTCACTCAACTTCTTAAATAAAACAAAAAGGTCACTACTGATATGAAGGCACAGATTTGCTTCAACACAATAATTAATAAATTTAATAGTTTTCTCTTGTCAATACACAGGTCATTCTGTTAAAAATAAGCAGAGTCATCAAACTTAGTTGACATCATAGATTAAGTGGGCATAACAGATATCCACAATATATTTCATCTAAACATTACAGGGTATAGTTTCTTCTCAGTAGCTCATGGAGCTCATTCTAAATTAGTACACAAAGCATGTAGAAATAAATACAGGAAAATTAAAGTACTATCTTATGTTCTATAACATAAAAGGTGGAATAATAATGGAATCAACAGAAGAAGAAATTAAAGAACATCCACAAATTCATGTAGATTGTTTAATACACTACTAAATGCTGATTCATCCAATATATAAAGAAGGATTTTTTTTTAATTCTTGGAATAATATTACTACATGCCAAATTCATGTGCTATAATGAAAACCACATAAAAGAGATATTTTCATATCTACAAATGTTTACACTAAAAAATTCAGACAGATCACAAATGAGTTAATGATGCATATTAGGGCCTTAGAAATGGAATAAAATTCATGTCAGTAGGTAGGTGAGAAGAATAATTAACCTCAAGACAGAATTTAATGAAACAAAACCAAAGAAATACGAAGACTCAATCAAATAATTTTCTCTATTGCTGGTATCTCACAATAGTGTGCTGGATTTGTCACAGTTAATGAATAGATCATGGTGCAATGTTATTGACTAGAACTCATACTATCTCTAAGATTCATTTCCTGTTATTAATGTTCAGTAGTCTTTGTAGGTTTTTATTTTCTGTTCTGTTGCCTGATCCTTTCTTGGGTATCTAATCTCTGTCTCTGTCTCTCTCTTTCTCTGCCTATCTGTCTCTGTCTCTGTCTCTGTCTCTGTCTCTGTGTCTCTGTCTCTCTGTCTCTCTGTCTCTCTCTGTCGGTCTCTGTCTGTCTCTGACTCTCTGTCTTTTACACACACACACACACACACACACACACACACACACACAAACCTTAACATACTTTCTCTTTATTATGACTGTTTCATATTTTTTGCTTCTGATAGCTTGAGAGTTTTGAGAAGTTGAACCACTTCACAGACCCAAAAGCTGATGTTTGGATAAATAAATTTTGTTTCACTTTTCATTATTTTAATTAATTTTCATACACACATAGTGATACAGTGTGTCCAAATAAGGTATGTGTGTCTTTTTAGGCTTCTCTTTATGAAAGTTTCTCATTCCTTGCTTCTGATAGCACTAAAAATTTTGAGGCACACTAGTCAAGCATTTTGTGCAATATCTTTCAAATAAAGCTTCTCTGGTTTTCTCATGTTACAATTAGACAACTATCAATTTCTGGGGAAAGCCACATAGGTAAAGGAATCATATTTCTTGTTTAAAAAAACAGAAGTGACTTCTAAGCTATTTATATGTCACATATGAAACTGAACTTATACATTTTTAAGTAAACTGTAAGAAATAAAAATGATTTGTATTGTGTGTAAGTATGGATTAGAGATTGGAACACTTAAGATGCATGCTTCTTCTCAAATATCCAGTTTACAATTGTTCAAAGAATGCACAGGTGACCTTTAAAGTGTTTGATTAAATTTAAATTATTGAATATTAAATATATGAGTATAAATGTGTCATGTTATGCAAATGTAGGTTAGATGATAACTTATAAGAGTGGAGCAGTCCTTACAACATCTGAGTCCCAGAGATTAAATTCAGGACCTCAGGCATAGAAGCAGGTGCCTTTATTAGCTAAGCCATTTCAGAGACCCAACACATAACATTTTGAATAAATATCATTTATTTCTCTGGGTTTCCAGACACTTTTTATTTTAATCAACTTTTATATACATGAAGAACTTTAATGGTGGAAACATTTCAGACTTGAGAGGGAATTGTCTAGTTCCAACCCCCCCAATAACTTTTGAAGTCAGTGTATTAAAGAAAGAAGCATAATTGATATCTAAACTAGTATTTAATTACCTGATATACAATATGTATTGTACATGATTGGATAATTTAGAGTTATTCTTCATCTAACAACTTAAGTTTTTTGTATGTTTGTCAGATTTGATTTATAAAGGAGAATAGCAGAGACATACAAGCAATATAATCTTTGAAACAAAGCCTATATCATGGTATGTTATGTTTAAATTTAAAATAATCAAAGCTAAATAGAAAATTCTGAAAAAAATTTAAAGGAGAATAAAAAGATATTTTTAAATCAGAAGCAAATATAAGATTTCTCAAATACTACATAAGAGAAAACAAAAGTAAAATAAATGTCTTAATGTTGAGATTAAGTGTGTATATAGGTATAAATGTACATAAACATACATGTGTATATATACCTATACATATATACATACATAATATCTTTAGAGTTTTATTCTATGTGTTCATTGTCTTCCCAGAATGTATGTTTGTACGTGTACTAGATATATGTATTGTGTCTGCACAGGTGAGAAGAGGGAATTCTATCCCCTGGAATTAGAGTGCTAGATGGTGGTGAGTAAAATTTCATGTGTGTGCTGGGAACATAAGCTAGGCACTCAGAAATCACAGCCAGTTCTTTTCACTACTGAAACATCACCCTAGTTCCATCCCTGGAATTTTATACTATGAAATAGTCCACCTAAAGGGTGGAATAGAAATAGAGTATTTCAGAGAAATGGAAATTAACAAAATATATGGTTGTTTAATTGACGAAAATGTTTTTAAATACTTTATTTAAAAACATAATATAGATGAGAAAGTTGTATCAACAACCACAACACACACATACACACACACACAAATTAAAAATATGAGTAAATAAATAAAATAAATGGAACAAAAATAGGTAGGCAAGTGCAATGCCATTAGGCTATGTCTTCCAGCTCTTTTAAAAGTATTTATTTTGAAATATGGTATTATTAAGCTGCTGAAGTAGGCAAGAACTCACTCAGTAGCCTAGGCAGCCCCTATATCTTTCACATGCCCTGCTTTAGACTCCAAAATAGCTGGACTCCAATTCTGTGCCACCAGGTAGATCTTTATTTTTTATCATTATTAATTGTTCTAACCATTAACTTTTGTTCAAAAACAATACTAATAATAATACCTTGTTACAAAAGTATTGTTACTACTTGCAAATCATATTATTATTTCAATGATACTTTTAAAACTTATAAATGTATACTGAAAACACAGGCAACTCTTATAAACTGAATGTTCATAATCAAAACAAGTCCTATTCCACAGTGGAAATATATTTTGAATTGTATGACTAAGTGATATACTAAGATGTTAAGACATAACAATAAAATAAATATAAAATTAAAAATAAATAGTAAATACTTAATAAATATAAAATAGATACTATAAACTTTCTGAGTAAAATAAGTATTTCTTTTAAACTTTAGCAAACTACCATAACTGCAGTCAGGGCAAAAAATATTTATGTTAGAAACAATACCGCAAATTTGTAAAAAATATTATTGCATAAAACAGGAAGGGAATACATTAGATAACATAATTTTCAGTGTATGGAAAATAGATAATAAAATTATATTCCAAGAAAAATATTAGAATGTTAAATTTCAAGGTGAAATATGTATGTGAACATGAAACTTTGAAATATATGTGTTTATACATATATATATTATATATATATATATATATATATATACACACACACACAAACATACATACATATATAATTTCTAATATGCCCACTGAAAAGACCTAATAGAAATGATACTCCAGTGACATAAACTAAAGAGGGTTCAATGAAAAAAATGTGATTTGAGTTTTATGGTTAAGGAAAATATGGAAAAAGACTCAAATATTTGATTGTTTCAATATGCAAGGAAAAGAACAAATGGAGACCTATCAATAGGATACAGGGTATAATTTGATGCATTCAAATAGGTTGATGGCTGAACATCTAAAAGACTTAAATTGTTTATTATAATGACATAAATAAGCTACAAAGTAGGGGTTGCAAAAATGATACTGTAATATAATACAAAATGAAAGAAAATCAAAAGATCTTTGTAAAATAGTTAAGACTGTAACAAGAGGGGTAGAATTAGAAACAGTACTTTACAGTACCAGAGGCAAAACCAAAATCTACTAAACATAGTTATATTTCCCCAAGGATAACATTATCAGTTTTCTAAATTGTTGATAAATATGAGTAAAAATGGAAATTCTATTGTATGCAGATAACCAAAAGTACTTTTACCAACATGACTCAATATTTATTTTGATGTGACAAAAATATGTTTATAAAATTTACTTTGAAAGTATTTCTGTCCAGAAACACAATCTGAATCTTATGCATATCAGAAACAACCCAGCATCCATCAACTGGTAACTAGATAGAGTACAATATCTGTTTACAGGGGAAGAGTGAATATTGCCTTAGGTTTTATGGTGGTATGGCAAAAGATGGTAATGATTGAATAAAAAATACATGGGTAAATTTTCAAAGATGACAAATACATTCACCGACTTGACTGTGGTTGCTCTTTCGGTAATTCATGCATCTCTATACAGCTTTAAATGAAAATCAGGAGGGTAGACTAATGCTGAAGTAACCAATATTATAAATGAAGAAAAATAATGAAATAAGCTTATGTCTATCAAACCTACCTGTATATATGTCCAGGAAGTGTTTCAAAGCATCCATTGGCCATATGCTAGTAATTTTTTTCAATGTTAGATTTTGTGGAACTTCTACATTTACACACATGTGCCCATATAAATGTGTGTCTAGTATAAGAAAGGTGTGACAAATCCTGCCAACTGTATTCTTTTGATTACAAATAAACACATTTCAAATTTCCTTAGAGTTCATTGGTCAGGAATAGTCACATTGCTGTCCCTTATTTTGATAGACTAGGTAAGCAGAAGCTTTCATATACAGAGTGAAGGAAGACTACAAATTGGTGAAAGTTACTAATTTCTTTTTTTTTCTTTTTTTTTCTTTCTTTTTTTTTATTATATATTTTTTATTAGATCTTTCATTTACACTTCAGATGCCATCCCCTTTCCCCATTCCCCCCCTTAGAAAACCCCTATCCCATGCCCCCTTTTCATTTTGCATTTATACATTTTTTAAAAAATGTTAATCATAGGCTTTATAAGTTTGGTATTGTTCAATCAGAGGTGTAACCCACTACCCAACCTAGATATATCTACTATCTTTGACTGGTGGAGATTCATGAACATCTGCTTCCCTGTCTCCCCCCTCTATCTCTCTTTCATCACCTAGCTTCTCCTCTCCTTCTTCTTCTCCTCTTCTTACTCCTTTTATTCCTCTCAGTACTCCTCCCACCTTAGCTCCTCCTACACATCACCCTTCCTGTTAAAAGGAAACTTTTCTCTCAAAATACAATTAGAGCATAATTATGCCAATTTGTACCAGTGAGGTACAAGATAGTCCTAATACCCAGTCTATCCTTTTGTTGACCTACCAGCACCTCTGTCATCTCTCCTAACTAAAACATTTAGTTCTGAACCTGGCTTTAGGATGAATGTCAGCTGACGACCATACACTCAGATCTTTTCTCTCAAGGTAAATAGCTATAAGTTTTCAACCCCGTCAGAAATCCAGAATGACTGAGTTGATTATAACTGTGGGAAGCACAAAGCATAGCTTCTAAAACTTAGCCAATTTATAGAGACCTCTGAACACCTGGACACTTGCTCTACTTCAGAATGGCTAAGATCGAAAGTTACTAATTTCAACACACATAGATACCTCTGAGCTGGAACAGAGCTGCAATTGACACACCATATGCAGGGTAATTTTGCTACACTGACCTTGTTTCATATTATAAGTTGGAGGATCATATATATTTAAAATTTGTGAAACATTTCCTGTTCTATTTCATATAAAAATATTTAATAAAACCCTATGGGATATATTAGGTTGACAAGTTGACAATTGAGTTTGCCTTATTTTATTTGAGGAACATTAATGGAAGTTCAATGAAGACTGTTTTGAATGTAAGGAGAAATTAAGTTACATAAATTAAAATCCAATCCCAGTCTCAATGATTATTAGGCCTTCAAGTCATCAAAGATTGTTCATTTAGTAATGCTTTCATTTAAGGTTGCCTTTCTCTGACATATGCTTGGTTCTCAATTTTCAGTAAGTTTTGTTGGTTTCAATGAGAGTTCTTTCATATTCTTGAGCATTTGCATACTTGATACCTAGTTAGCTGTACTGTGTGGGAAAGGTTAGGAGGTATGGTCTTGTTGGAGGAAGTGTGTGACTAAAGGTTTTGAGGGTTTAAAAACTCCAGCCATTTCCAAATTGCTCACTCTCTGCCTCCTGCTGTGGTTCAAGGCATGAAGCCTTAGCTTCTTAATCCTGACACCATGCTTTCTCTTTCATCATACCATCTATGCTCAGTGAGCATAAGTTCAAATATACATTTTTTATAAGTATCTTGGTCATGATGTTTTATCACAACAATGGAAAATTGACTAATACTGAACTCTTTTTATAATAACTAAGATTACATATACACACAGTAAGAAATAGGGTAATATTGTTATATACTGTGTGTGTGTGTTGAATCTTTTTGTTATATATGTACTAATTCATAGGAGAAGCAATGGAAATTATGATGATACAGCTCATGATTGAATATTTCTTTGATGGAAAATTAGATGATACTAAAGAGGGAGAAAGAAATGGAGTAAAAGAAAATGAAATAAAGGAGAAAAGGAAACAGAGAGGAAAAAGAAAAGGGTATAATTAGAATAGGACAGGGAGATAAAAAGTTTTTATAGTGAACACAGCAAGAAATTACTAATAACAACAGAATTTGTACTTTTTACATTCTGGACTAAAGATTCTTCCCTTTTTAATCAATAACATATTAAAATGCTATGACTTTCTCATCTGTAAAATACAAACCCTTCATTATGTAGTTTTCTTAAGAGATATAATACAACTAATAAGTATATTCTTTTCTTGATGTAATCTTCTTTCAATTATTTTACTATTTTTATTCAAATTTTTTCTTACACTCTATCTTGATACTGCTTTTTCACCTCTGCCACCCCCTCCTATGGGCCCACACCTCCCTATTCACTGAAATTTAGGTTCTCTCATCCTCTTTTAATCTTTTATAATGATGCTGGGGTTTTTTTTTTTCTACTTAACCCCAAAGCAGGATCCTTCAAAAGAAACTTAGTTTCTAAGATTAGGTGGATTAATGTAAACAATTGTTTTCTTTTATAGTCCTTCAGTACAAAATTCCCCTTGACAACTCCTTGTCATTGCCATCAAGGCAATGAAAACTTCAAAACTGTTCTTATTTCTCTAATTCTCTGCCCTGAACTTACTGGTATACATATTACCTTGCATCTCTGTACAGACAGGTTATATTTTATAAGTTTCCTCCTTTTTCACTTATACCTTTTATTCTCTGTCTTTTAAAAATTGATTCATTCAAGTTGCTTACTTTTATTAATGGGATTTAAAAAACATATGTGGCAATTATGACACATAAATACCATTTAATTATTGCCAAACAAATAATAAAGCTGTAAATTTTTCGTGGAGTTCATTTTGTTCTGGAAAAATAAATAGGAATGGAAAAAATCTTAAGGAAAAAGTCTCATGTTATAATTGTTGCAAATTAACTTTTTGAAAAGTTTTGATCTCATTAAATTTCAGATAGTTATTTGGGGAACACAATTCAATATTGGAAAATTGGTTTTTTTTATTATCTGACATTGCATTTTCTATTTTAAGCATCCCCTTCATATGCTGGCAGAGAGAAAAAATGATCAATAGTTAAAATCAACAGATGTGAATTGAACACTCATTTACGTGATAACAATCCCTTAGAAATTCTGTGAGCTTGGTTAGTGGTATCAGACAGGAGTAGCTACATAGCTTAAGATTAAAATTTAATAAACATCTACTTTATTCAATGCAAATTTCATACATTTAATTTATACTTGTGAAGAGATGATTACTTTGTCTTTTTAAATTTTCTATTGACTGTTATTTGAACACATGTAATTTCAACACATGTATACATGTCTTTCAATTGTCTTAATAATTAATATAATTTTCATGATTTATGCAATAAGACAATAGATGTTGTGATATGAATGAAGTAAAAATAGTTTTAGAAAATTCAAGCAAATCTGGCATGGTTATCTCAGCACTTCAGAGGCAGAGGCAGGAGTAGTGATGTGAGTTTAAGGTTATCCTAGTATACAAAGGGAATTCTAAGACAGCAAGGATTACACAGAGAAACCCCATCTTCAAAACAAACAAATAAACCTAAACTAAAGCAAAACAAAACAAAAACAAAAAGAAGTAAAAAAAAGATCTAACAATAAAATCAGTTGATAACTTCTTGTCTGTATTTAGATTGTTTAAGAAGTTTGCAAACTCTATAATATTTTATAATATTTATAATATTTAAGATCACATCACTGAATTTTGATATAAATCATATGTTATAGTTCGTTCTTTGAGATTTTCTTTTTGATTAATATGTCAATTATCTAATCCTATATGGAATTTATTAAATAATGTAAAAGTTGCAATGAATTAAATATTTCCTTGCCCTGTTCCTACTCATCTATTATGTCAATCAAATATTTATTAGTTACTCTATTAGTTTTTTCTGTTTCTCTACATAATATGACAATAATATGGTTTTATAACTCATTTATAAATGACAGCATACATATTAAAATACAACATACAAATGGTAAAATGTTTATTCATTATCAATGCCAATGAAAAATAAATTCCTGTTTATTCAGCAGAGATCTAAACACGCCTTCTTAAGAAACAAACAATTTTACAGAATTTTTGAATAGTCCAAATCTATTTTATCCCTCCCTTACTATAAACAAATGAAAGTATCTTTTCATTCCTTTTTCATTTAAATGTCCAACTGTATAATAAATTAACCCAATTCCTTCTCAGTGACATATATCATTGTTAGAAAAATAACACAATTGTTCCATTACCTCTGATAGACACTGGTTTTTTTCTTACAAATTGTGCTTTAATAAACAACTTTGTACACATTTGTCTAGGGGACAGATAGCAGTAACATAGAGGACTTTTATTTCATATGGACTTGTTCCTCAGTTTCATAGACACAACAAGTGATACTTACAGTGATTATATCTCTTTGCATTCCCATTAATAATGTTTCCTAGTAAAACATTATTATGCTTTATTCTCTCCCCTTTTTCTTCCTTTTTTTGTTAAAGTTATAGTCACAATATATAGGCCTGGGTGAGCTAAAATGTCCATGTGTACATCAAACTCATGGAGCTCTGCTTACTTCTGAGATTAAAGCCATGCACCACCACATTTGCTTGCTTTCCTGTTGTTACTCAATATTTGGCCTTTATGCTTTGTAGAGATTAGTCTTTTCTTGTAGGTTGCATATATTCCGATGTTTTCCATTTAGGTTAATTTTGTCATAAAGAAAATGTTAATTTTACATAGGTAAATTTATTGATTTTAGTACTAATAATGAATCATGTGTATTTTGTGGAATACTTAGATTAATAATGCAAAATTTTATGTGATGTGTCTTTGTTTCACTGTAACCAAAAGTATTACTCCAATTAAAATTCACCATATTAGTTAAATTATTATGAGACTAAAATATATTTTACAGACAAACTTTCAATTCTGCTAAAATTTGTTTGGAATGCAAATAATTCTTTACTTTTTTTGTTTATACATAAAATTATCCTGGCTTCTCATGTATGTTAAATTTTTATTTTGACATTTGAATTAACTTATGCTACTCTAAGGAGAAATTATGGCCTTTTGTTATATTTTAAGGAACATATTAAATATTTATGTTCTCTTATCATTGTGAAGAATTTGTATCAGAATAATATTGAATCTTCATTTTTATGCCAGAGCTGGGTCTAGCAAATAGAGGTGTTTGCTGTCAAGCCTGATGACCTAAGTTCAATACCTGGAAAGAAAAAAATGAACTGAATCCCCAAGATGCCCTTGGTTCCCACACTCATGCCATGACATTTGTATTTCTGAATATCACACATACACATAAAAAATTAAGATGAATAAATAAAATTTTAAAAACTTTATTATATTGATTCCTGCTTAAATATGTCAAAATTTGTAGTTATTACTTAATAAATCATGTTTATTGTTAACTTACTCCTATTTATATAGTTGTTCTTCCTATCATGTATAGGATACCACTTTTCTTTTTTTATTGGATATTTTATTTACATTTCAGATGCCATCCTGTTTCCCCATTTCCCCTCCCTAGAAAACCCCTATCCCATACCCCCTTCTCCTTTTTGCTTTTATACATTTTTTAATGTTAACCAATGGCTTTATAAATTTGGTAATGCTCAATATCAATCAGGATTGTAACCTAATACTCAACCTAGATATATCAACTATCTTTGACTAGCGGAGACATGTGAACATCTGCCTCCATGTCTGGCCCCAATCTCTTTCTCTGTCATCACCTAGCTTGTCCTCTCCTTCTCCTCCTCCTCTCCTTACTCCTCCTCTCCTTACTCCTCCCAACTTAGCTCCTCCTACATATCACCCTTCCGGTTAAAATAAAACTTTTCTCTCAAAATACAGTTAGAGCATAACTATACCAATTTATGTCAGTAAGGTACAAGACAGACCTAATACCCAGTCCATCATTTTGTTGACTAAGTAGAACCTCTGTCATCTCTCCTAAATAAAAGACTTAGTTCTGAACCTCACTTTTTTTTTCTTGGCTTTAGAATGAATGTCAGCTGAAAACCATCCTCTCAAATCTTTTCTCTCAAAGTAAATAGCAAAGATTGTCTATGAGACTATAAGTTTTCAACCCCATCAGAAATCCAGAATAACTGAGTTAACTGAAATGGGAAGCACAAAGCATAGCTTCTAAAACATAGACAATTTATAGAGACCACTGAACACCTAGACAGTCCCTATACTACAGAACATTGGAGCATCCAATCTTCAGCCTTCTGGCCCAGGATCATCTGACAGACCTAGTGATGCAGAATTATTATGGGCTGATTACTCTGTCTTGGCAGATATAATCAGTTGACTATTCTGCAAGTGTGTCCTTTTCTGGACAGTGATTTGTCTGTAGATGGAAAGAGTCAATTCTTGCCTAGTGGCTGCCCCCCCCACAACTGGAATATTTCCAAAGATGCTCAATTTCTTCTTAGAAGGATACCACTTTTCAATCATCAAGTTACATTATTACTATGAAATAAGTGGAAACTTTTATGTAAATTTCATTTGTATACTTTACATTGTTTTATTTTTAAATAATATATTTCATGAGTAATCCCCATGATTCCTTTTTGCATTATATTTTTTTTAGAATTTTATGCATGAATAATGCATCTGCAATACTTCTTCCCTCTCCTCCTGCAGCTCCTCCCATGTCCTCCTTCTGCCATAAAATTTTATTACCTCTTTTTAAATTATTTATGTGTGTATATCTCTATGCATGTACATACAGCGGATTGAGTGCATACAGCATTTATCAAGTGTGCTCCATGGATTGTTTTAACCAAAACATATGCTTTTTTTATTACAACAATAGTTTTTATAGTAGTGATAGTAATAAATGGCCTTTCCTTCAACTTCAATAAGGTCAGTCCATTATGTAATATGAGGTATGCTTTTGCTATGATTTACACATATTTATTATATAAACTAATATAAACTTTCAAAAATAGTTGATAAATTATAAAAATAATCAAATTGTTTGCTTACTAGGCAATCTGTGAAAATAATAAAGCTCTATTAGTACTTACATACTTGCTAAATGAAAGTTAATATACACTCCACTAGTTCTTTCCAAGACTCCCACTTATATTTATATGCATTTAATTATGAATACTTTTTATAAAATATTTGTTTTAAAATACTTTGTTTATAAATACTTTTATGAAATATTGGTTTTGTATTTTGAACAATTTGAACTTTAATATAGCCAATATACTGAACATCTTTTCATTTGCTTTTTCTGACATTATATGTTTCTTCTTTGCTAAAGGGTTTTCACTTCTGGCCCTTGTAAAAGTCAGACTGTTTTTTTTTTATTATTGAGTTTTGTAGATTATTTATGGATTCTATTCACAAAACATATGCAATGTAAATATTTGTTCCTAATATGTTGCTTTTTTCCTGTTAACTTATTCACTTTATATCCTGATCGATTCTACCTATCACCCCTCACACAGTTCCTCCTCCCATACCTTTTTTTCTCCTATGAGAGGGTGGAGACACCACCTGAGTGTCCCAGCATCCTGATACATACAGGGCTAGGTACATCCTCTCCCACTGAAGACAGACAAGGTAGCCCAGTTAGAGGAATGATTCCACAGACAGGCAATAGCTTTAGAGACAGTGCCCACTCTGGTTGTTGGGAGACCCACAAAAGACAAAGATACAGAACTGCTATATATGTGTAGGGGGCCACAGTCCAGCAGATGTATTTTCTTTGGTTGCTGGTTCAGTTTCTGAGAGCCATTAAGGATCAAAGATAGTTAACTCTGATGGTCTTCCTGTGGATTTCCTATCACCTTTAGAGCCATCAATTCTTTCTCCAACTCTTCCATAAGAGTTCCAAACTCCATTCCATGTGTGGCTGTGGGTCTCTGCTTCTGTTTCAGTCAGGTGCTGGGTAGAACCTCTCATAGAAAAGTTATGCTAGTCTCCTGTCTGCAAGCATAACAGAGTATTATTCATAGTGTCAGGAACTGGCACTTGCCCATGGAATGGATCTCAAGTTGAGATGGTTATTGGTTGGCCATTCCCTCCATCTCTGTTCTCTTTGACTCTGTAATTCTTGTAGACAGGACAAATTTGGATCAAAAGTTTTGTGGGAGGGTTGGTGTCCTTATTCCTCCACTGGTGGTCCTACCTTGCTACAGGAGGTATCTTCTTCATGGTCCATATTTCCACTCCTATGAATCCCAGCTAAGGTCACTCCAGATTGACACCTGGAAGCCTCCCACATCCCATGTCATTGGAAGGTCCTAGAGATGCCCCCAACCCTACCCCTCTAGCTGCAGATTTCTATTCATTTGCTTGGCCCTCTGGACCTCTCTCCTGTCTCTCTCCCCATCTGGTCTTGTACCCTCCCACCCTTTATCCTCTTACCTCCTTCCCAACCCAGTTCTGTCCCTCCATCTGACTTGTATAACTACTTTATTCCTTCTTCTAAGTGATTTTCAAATATCCTCACTAGACTCTTCTTGTTCAGTTTCTTTGGGTCTGTGAAGTGTACCATGAGTATCCTGTACTTTATGGCTATCATCCACTTATAAATGAGGACACACCATGCTTTTCTTCTGTGTCTGTGTTACCTCACTCAGGATGATATTTTTCTATCCATGGCCTGTGAAATTCATGATGTTTTTTTTTTTTTTTGTAATAGCTGAACAGTATTCCATTCTGTAAACAAACCACATTTTCTGCTTTCATTCTTTGGTTGGTGGACATATGGGTTGTTTCCAGTTTCTCGATATTATGATGCTATAAACATAGTGGAGCATTTTTTACTATATTCCCGGGAGTGATACAGTTGGGTCTTCAGGTAGAACTATTTCCATTTTTTTCTGAGAACAAAAGATTGATTTCTAGAGTGGCTGAACACATTTGCACACCTACCAGCAGGAGAGGAGTGTTCCCTTTGCTCCACATCCTCACCAGCATATGCTGTCATGTGAGTTTTTTATCATAGCCATTCTAATGGGTGTAAGATGGAATCTCAATGCCAGTTTGATTTGAACTTCCCTGATTACTAATGATGTTGAACCTATATTTAAGTGCTTCTCAGACATTAGAGATTCCTCTGTTGAGAATTCTCTGTTTAGCTCTGTACCCCAATTTTTATTGAGTTATTTGGTTTGTTGGTGTCTAACTTCTTGAGTTCTTCATAATTTTTAAGTATTAGCCCTCTGTCAGATGAAGGATTGGTGAAGATCCTTTCCCAATTGGTAGGCTGTCTTTTTGTCCTATTGACAGTGTCCTTTCCCTTATAGAAGCTTTTCAGTTTCAGGAGGCCCCATTTATCAATTGTTGATCTTAGAGCCAATGCCTTTGGCATTCTGCTTAGGAAATTGTCTCTTGTACCAATGTGTTAAATTTTATTTCCCACTTTCTGTTCTTTTAGATTTAGTGTATCTGGTTTTATGTTCAGGTCTTTATTCAACTTGGACTTGAGTTTTGTGCAGGGTAGTAAATGAATATACTTCCATTCTTCTATATGCAGACATCCAGTTAGACCAACACTATTTGTTGAAGATGCTTTTTTCCCCCTATTGTATGCTTTTGGCTTCTTTGTCAAAAATCAATTTCTATAGCTGTGAATTTAAATCTGCAGCTTTAATTGAATTCCATTGATATGCCTGTCTGTTTCTATACCAAAACTTTAAAGGTTGTTTTTATTACTATTGCTCTGAGTTACAGCTTAAGATCAGGGATGGTGAAAGCTCCTGACGTTCCTATAATGTTCAGGATAGTTTAGGGTATCCTGGATTTTTTAGTTTTACATATGAAGTTGAGAAATACCCCTTCAAGTTTGTAAAACTTATGTTGGCATTTTTATAAGAATTGCATTATATCTGTAGGTTGCTTTTGGTAAGATGTCCACTTCACTATGTTAGTCCTACTCCTCCATGAGCATTGATGATCTTTATGTCTTCAGATGTCTTCTTCAATTTCAATTTTTAGAGACTTGAAGATCTTCTCATACAGGTCTTTCATTTGCTTGGTTAGAGTTATAACAATGTACTTTATATTGTTTGTGGCTACTGTGAAGAGTGGTGTTTCCCTAATTTTTTCTCTGCTACTTTATAATTTGTATAAAAGAAGGCTACTGTTTTTTTTTTTTAGTTAATTTTGTATTTATTCACTTGGCTGAAGGTGTTTATCAAGTATAGGAGTTCTCTGGTAGAATTTTGAGATTGCTTATATATATATTATCATATCATCCTTAAATAGCAATATTTTGATTTCTTCTCTCAATCTTTTCCCACTTCCTCCTTCTCCTCCTTCTCTCTCTCTCTCTCTCTCTCTCTCTATATATATATATATATATATATATATGTATATATATATATGTATATATATACATATATATATATACATATATATATATATATATATCCCTCTGTCTCTACTCCCTTCTTAACTCCCCTGCCCATACCCTAATAAAACTCTATTATATGCTATATCCATTGTATGCCTGGTATCTCGGGGGGAAGGTAATGCCTAAGTATAGGCCCACAGAGGCACCCCTTCAGTAACACCATACCTTTACTGTGTTCCTACTAACATAATCCTGGCTCTTCTTTTGGTTTTATGAAACACAACATTGGTGCTTCGAGACTTAGATTTAAAAACTCACAGGTACATACCACCCACTGCCACATGGAACTCTACCATATGGGATCATTTGATAGAACTATTCATCCAAACACAGGTGAACTGGTAAGCTTCCTCCCTAAGGTGGTTAATGTAAACATTCCCTGGTCCCAGTGGAGGGATTTTCAGATTACAGTCAACTTAGAGTTCTTGAGGATGGAGGCATTCACAGTATTTATGACTGATCCTCTTACTGACCCTTCATTCTAGGACATTTACCATTGGGTGAGCTCCCTCTCCTTCTTGCTGTCCAGCAAGCTTTTTTCTCTCTCGATTTCTTTCTCATGCTACTACTCTGAAAAAGTTATGCTGAAAAAAAAAACCTAGGCCAGGTCTAGGTAAACTGTTCTCCCTTGGGCTCTTGGCCCCATAGCTCAGGTTCTTGTCCTGTAGCTCAGCAACTAGATTACTGTGTGACTAACTAGTAAATCTAGTCTGGCTGGTTGTTTAGTTCTAATTATTGATTTATCCTCAAGATACTGTTACAGGTGATTGATAACTCCTATCCTTACCCAGAAAGGGTTTGTCTTCACTGCCAAATTCCTGCGGGGACACCTCTTGGTCTAATTCACAGTCTAAAGTTAGCCCCTTACACACCAGGAAGTAACTCTCCATGGCCACTTACTGGTACTTTGGAAACAAACTTTTATAACTCTCTAGCAAGCCATCCATAGGCCATTCCCTTCTCCATTCATTATCTCACTGCTTGCTTTCAGCTACCACAAGCTTTTTTCTCTTGCTCCCTGTTGTTATCACCTGACTAGTCTCAGCTTTGCACTTTTCCCTAGATCGCTAGCTCTGTGCAGGACCTGACTACAAAGCAGCCAAGCCAGCTGGCTGGAGCTCAGGCAACAAGAACTGCCTCCACTTCCACAGTCTCAGCTGCAAGGCAAGGCATACTGCCCTGGGCAGAGTTGCTAGGAGACAGAACACTGATTTAAGTGCCTGTTCTCTGCCCCTTCCAGGTACTCTGCTCAGTTGAAACAGTGCACTCACTCCCTCAGCCATTGTCTGCCACCAGGCCATGCTGCCTGCCCCTCACACTGTGACACTTAGATTTGTCTGTATGTCTGTATCTGCCATGCTTCTGCAGTGCCATTCTAAAATACTTAGCCACTTTTGGCATTCTATTCTAAAATATAACAAACACGTGACTTCCCTCCAAGTGCACCCATTTTTTCAGGGTCATCTTAACTAGGGGCAGTCCTGTGACTGTCCACCATCTTTATTGTTGGCAGATAAGGTTTTCTTATGCTATTGCTTCACTGCTATCTTAGATAAGAACAGTAGTACCCTGGCTGTAGGTTCAGCACCATATTTGTTATGGGCAGTTCCTACCTCACTGCCTCCTCACCTTAATACAGTCTGATTTAAAGTCTCCAAAGACACTTTCAATTAAGATAATTGGACAGGTCCTTGTTTCATTTTATCCTGCCTTGGTAAATAATGATTTTTAATGTTAATATAAAAATTTACAACAGCAGAAAGGTTATATTCTACTGCCTTAAATATATGTTTAGCCTTGTTTTTGCTACTGACATTACTGTCATTAAGTTATAATATGACCTTTCTATTTACTAGATACATTCTAGTACAAATAATGAAATATAGATTGTCTAACTCAGATCATTGCCTGAAGTTAAAGATCACTGCCTTAAATATACATTTAGCCTTGTTTATGCTACTGCTATTAGTTACAATGTGCTATCTTTATTTGCTAGATACATTCAGAACAAGTAATTAAACAAACACAAGTTGTCTAACTTAGATATGTTTAATAGATACAGGCTCTCAATCTTATCAGATTCTTCTAAATGTAATATTAAATATTTAAGCTTATTATGATAGAGAGTCCCAAAGCCTATCAATGATTCCCCCAAGGTCTCCAAGAAGATATGGACATATCGACAAGTCTCTACCTGGATTGTGGTATGATAACCACAGACAAACAGTGCTCCATTGACTTGCCTGCTGCTGGGGCTTGTCCTACATTGTATACAAACAGAAGATACCCAGAGAGTTAAATGTATCATATTGTCTAAGTCAAGGTGAGTCATATCTCCCATGTTTCTACTCCACAGGAATGAAACTTCTCATCTTCTGGGCCTGAAGGCCAGACTAACTCTGCCCAAGTTATGATGGAGACCAGAGGGACCTGGGAACTGTTTAGCTAGTGGACTAAACCTCTGTCATTTTAATTAATTAATGACATCTAGATTGTAATTTATTCTTCCTAGATTTTTTTACTACATTTACAGCTTAGCTAACTGCAGCTTGACAGGTAGAAAACAGTCCTCTAGCTCCTTATCCTTAGGTAATCCACCACCTTATTGGTTCATTAGTGAATTCATTAACTAGCTAAGACTAACAAATTTCTTATCAAAGACAGACAGGTTTGTATTACTCACAGACTTCATGATACACAAGTTGAGATAACCTTTCACAGATAAAACCTTCTGTTACTTCCTTATCTAAACTCAGTTTTCAGTGACCAAATGCTTCATATTTCCTCTCTTTGCTATGCCAATATACTAACAATCAATATGTTCTTATAAATTAGCCTAACTCTAATAAAACATTCCACTACACAATTTACTTTATAATCACAAGTTCAAATTTAAGTTTACTTTGCCTTTTAACTATAGACTTAAAGTGTTTTTCATGCTAAATCTATACTATCAGCAGTATAGTTACAAATTTTAAGTTTCCTTTGATTGACTTTTAACTGTAGACTTCAGGTGTTATTGATACTAAACTATTTGATCAATTATCATATTCTAGTTTCCTTTATCTTTTAAATGTAATGTATTCAGATTCCTAGACTGAAGGAAAAAGCCCTTCTTCTTCCTTCTGCTCCATGAAAGGTTCTTGTCTTCCTTAAGCTCATTTTGAATAATGTTGCTGCTGTTAAGAAATCTAAATCTTTTGCAAACTTATTTTTTTCCTTTTTTTACTTTATCAATTTTTAATATTTTATTTACATTTCAGATGCCATCTCCTTTCTCCATTTCCCCTCCCTAGAAAACCCCTATCCCATGCCCCTTTTTCTTTTTTGCTTTTATACATTTTTTAAATGTTAATCAAAGGCTTTATAAGTTTGGTAATGCTCAATCAGAAGTGTAACCCAATACCCAACCTAGATATATCAACTATCTTTGACTGGTGGAGACATGTGAACATCTGCCTCCATGCCCTTTTGCAAACTTATAAGCTTCAGGAAATACTCAGTTCTACTTCTCATGGATCAAACAGACCCCAACTGGGTAAGTATATCTGCCAATCAAAAGCTTATATTTCTATTTGCTACCTATTCCAAAAGGTGAGACTCCTCTCCTGATCCCTAGAATTAGAAATGCCCTCATCCCAACCACCAAGACCTAAAAGTTTCAAATATACTTTCAAATGTATACCACCTTCCAGTTTATACATGCACCTGGAGTAGAGCCTGTGCTCTGAATCCCCAACCAAACAGCTTATACCCAGATGCAGCTTGAACTCCAGGTGTTTTGACAGGTACAGGATCACAAGTGAGACTTCAAACTCTGCTCCAATACTTGGTGTAACTGGGAACCCTGGAACCCAGGGCATGAAGAGATTCTGCTTAGCCAGAGATCCTAGCTCCATCCAGTTTCTATCTGTGCCTAGACTAGAGCCTGTATTCTGGATTCTTACACACTCAGTCCACACCCAGATGCAGCTTGAACCCCTGTTCAGTGTCACAGTATCACAGGCTCCCAGGATCACATGCTTACAGTTGGGACAGGCTCCAGTCAGAGACAGCAAAACCAGTTAACACCAGAGATAACCAGATGGTGAGAGGCAAATTAAAGAACATAAACAACAGAAAGCACTACAATGCGATAACATCAGAACCCATTTCTCCCACCACAGCACACCCTGGATATCCCCAACACACCTGAGAAGCAAGATTCAGATCTAAAATCTCATCTAATGTGTCCAGTTGTAATTTGCATGTTGGTTTGTTGTTGGGTTGAGTTGTGGGTCCTGCGTCTGCCCCTGCCCCTCCAAGGGCCAAGGCTCAGAGAGGTAGAGGTGGTGGAAGTTGACTATGTTCACTTCATGCTGGCACAGGGCAGATGATGTCAGGCTATGTGAAGTGGTGGGACTCCACTCCGGGGTGAGGAAATACAGTCTGAGGTTTCATGGGGGCTGGAGCTCTTGGGTTGGGGATCCCTGGGCCAAAAGTTGCTTGGGAACCATTTGGTTTTCAGGTCCTTGGGTTCTCAGGCACCACTGGGAGGCCACAGAAGGGTTGACCAAAGTAGGGTCATATGGGCTAGATTGCCCTCAGATGAAGGGTGTAGGGGGTGAAGCTCTGGCTGTCCCTACTGGGATGAGAGTTCTGGTCAAGGCAAATGGCTTGGCTGGGTGACAACTGTTCACTTGCTTGCTTGAGTTAGTGGCCTCCCTGTCTGGGAACATAGAGAGGTCTTCTGTGGCAGATTAGGCGGTGGCTCAGTATTTAAAAACCTTCTCCATGGTTCCTCATGGCAGGTCCCAAAGAAGAGAATTAGGCTATGGTCTTAAGATAATTATTTTCATGGTGGAAAGTGGATGAAAACTATACCCCCCCAGTATTTTCAGGGTGGGCCTAAGGTTAAATACCTTTTGCAAAGTGGAGGATCTGGGAAGGAATGTTTAATTGGCTATGGCCTCTGGCTTTTAGGTATCTCATTAATATGGAGATCTGTCTTGAGGCCCCTTGGCATGTAGTCACACCCTCTACCTGTGGAAGGGGTAGGAGGGGCTTTGTCCTATGTTCCTGGAGGACCTCACTCTATAGAGGTCTTCAGCCTCCTGTCAGGAGCCTATGTCAGGAGCCTAGAGTCTGGGAAAATGGCAAAATGCATGCCATCGCTTGCAGGGAAACCTGCAGGGTCTCCGGCCATTTCCAGCTAGTGCTCAACCAGAAACCTTGCTGTCCTTTCATGGTCCTACACTCATGAAGATGATAGAGGACTTTAAGAAGGACAAAGATGACTGCCTTAAAGAAATGAAGAACACAGGTAAACAAGTAGAAGCCCTTAAAGAAGAAACACATAAATCTCTTAAAGAAATACAGAAATACAGGGTGAAGGAACTGAACAAAACCATTCAGAATCTAAAAATAGAAATAGAAACATTAAAGAAAACAAAAAGGGAGACATCCCTAGAGATAAAAAACCTAGGAAAGAAAGCAGGAGTCACAGATGCAAGCATCACCAGCAGAATACAAGAGAGAGAGAATCTCAGGCATTGAAGATACCATAGAAGACATTGACACAACAGTCAAAAAAAGAGCAAACAGATCCTAACTCAAAACATTCAAGAAAATCAGGACACAATTAAAAGATCAAACCTAAGAATAATAGGTATAAATGAAAGTGAAGATTCTCAACTCAAAGATACAGCAAACATCTTCAACAAAATTATAGAGGAATACTACTGCCCTAACCTAAAGAACCAGATGCCCATAAACATACAATAAGCCTATGGAACAACAAATAGATGGGAACAAAGGAGAAATTCTTCCCATTACATAATAATCAAAACACCAAATTATAGAACAAAGTAAGAATATTGAAAGCTGTAAGGAAAAAGGTCAAGTAACATACAAAGGCAGCCATATCATAATTACACCAGACTTCTCAACAGACTCTTAAAACCAGAATATCTTGGGCAGATGTCATACAGACCCTAAGAGAACAAAACAACCAGCCCAAGTTACTATAACCAGCAAAACTCTCAATTATCATAGATGGAAAAACCAATATATTACATGACAAAACCAAATTTACACAAGATCTTTCCACAAATCCAGTTCTACAGAGGATAGCAGAAGGAAACTTCCATCACAAGGAGGGAAACTACACTCAAGAAAAAGCAAGAAATTAATTTTTCACAATAAGACCAAAAGAAAAGACCTACAAACATAAATTCAACCAGTAACAACAAGAATAACAAAAAGAAGCAAATACAACCAAGAAGAGTAGCCTGCAAGAAATAATCAAACCCAGAGCTGAAATCAACCAAGTAAAACCAAAGAGAACTATACAAAGAATCAACAAAACTGGGAGCTGGTACTTTGAGAAAATCAACAAGATAGACAAACCCTTAGCCAAACTAAATAGAAGGCACAGAGACACTATCCAAATTAACAAAATCAGGAATGAAAATGGAGACATAACAACAAAAACTGAGAAAATTAAAAAAGATCATCATATCCTACTACAAATACTCAAAATATTGTAAAATCTAGAAAAAAATAGAAGGTTTTCAAGACAGATACCAGGTACCAAATTTAAAGCAGGATAGAAAAAATGATCTAAACAATCCCATAACCCCTAAGGAAATAGAAGCAATCATTAGAATTCTCTCAAACAAAAAATCCAGGGCCAAATAGTTTTAGTACAGAATTCTATCAGACCTTCAAAGAGACCTAATACCAATTGTCCTCAAACTACTCCACAAAAGAGAAACAGAAGGAACACTACCTAATTCTTTCTATGAAGTTACAGTTTCACTGATACTGAAATCACAAAAAAAAAAAAAAACCCAAGGAAGAAAGAGAACTTCAGACCAAATTCTCTTATGAATATCAATGCAAAAGTATTCACTAAAAGTCTAGAAAACTGAATCCAAGAACATATCAGAACAACCATTCACCATCATCAGGTAGGCTTCATTGCAGGAATGCAGGGATGGTTCAATATATGGAAATGCATCAATTTAATCCACTATATAAACAAACTAAAAGAAAGAAAACCACGTGATCATATCATTAGATGCTGAAAAAGCCTTTAACAAAATATAACACTCCATCATGTTAAAAGTACTGGAGGAAATCAGGAATGCAAGGCATATGCCTAAACATAATAAAAACAATATACAGCAAACCAACAGCCAACATAAAATTAAGTGGAGAAAAATTCAAAGCAATCCCATTAAAATCAGGAACAAAATAAGGCTGCCCACTCTCCCCCTATGTATTCAATATAATACTCAAGGTTCTAGCCAGAGCAATTAGGCAAAAAAGAAAATCAGAGGTATACAATTTGGGAAGAAGAAAGTCAAGATATCACTATTCGAAGATGATTTGATAGTATCTATAAGCAGCCCAAAAAATTCTACCAGAAAACCCCTACAGCTGGTAAATAACTTCAGCAAAGAATGATATTTTCTTTGTTTTTTCCAATAAAAACTTTTTTATTGGATATTTTATTTACACTTCAGATGCCATCCCCTTTCCCCACCCCCCTTTAGAAAACCCCTATCCCATGCCCCCTTTTCCTTTTTGCACTTATACATTTTTTAAAAAATGTTAATCAAAGGCTTTATAAGTTTGGTAATGCTCAATCAGAGGTGTAACCCACTACCCAACCTAAATATATCAACTATCTTTGACGCTTAGAGATATGTGAACATCTGTCTCCGTGTCTCTCCCCTTTTTCTCTCTCTCATCACCTAGCTTCTCCTCTCCTTCTTCTCCTCTTCTTCTTCTCCTCTCCTTACTCCTTCTCTTCCTCTCAGTACTCCTCCCACCTTAGCTCCTCCTACATATCACCCTTCCTGTTAAAATAAAACTTTTCTCTCAAAATACAATTAGAGCATAATTATGCCAATTTGTACCAGTGAGGTACAAGATAGGCCTCATACCCAGTCCATCATTTTGTTGACTAACCAGAACCTCTGTCATCTATCCTACCTAAAACACTTAGTTCTGAACCTGGCTTTTTCCTTGGCTTTAGGATGAATGTCAGCTGAAGACCAAGGATGATATTTTCTAGTTTCAAACATTTGCCTAAAAATTTTATAAAGTCATTGTTTTTTAATAGCTGAGTAGTACTCCATTGTGTAAATTACTACATTTTCTGTATCTATTTCTTTGTTGAAGGACATCTGAATTCTTTGCAGTTTCTGGCTATTATACACAACACTGCTATGAACATAGTGGAACATGTGTCCTTGTTAAATGTTGGAGCATCTTCTGGGTATATGCCCAGAAGTGGTATAGCTGGATCCTCAGGTAGTATTATGTCCAGTTTTGTAGGACCCACCAGACTGATTTCCAGAGTGGTTGTATCAGCTTGTAATCCAACCAACAATGGAGGAGTGTTCCTCTTTCTCCACATTTTTGCCAGCATCTGCTATCACCTGAGTTTTTGATCTTAGCCATTCTGACTGGTGTGAGGTATATTCTCAGAGTTGTTTTGATTTGCATTTCCCTGATGACTAAGGATGTTGACCATTTCTTTAGGTGCTTCTCAGCCATTTTTGTTTTACTCTGTATCCAACTTTTAAATAGGGTTATTTGAGTCTCTCGAGTCTAACTTCTTGAGTTCTTTGTATATATTGGATATTAATCTTCTATCATATGTAAGATTGGTAAAGATCTTCTCCCAATCTGTTAGTTGCTGATATATCCTATTGACAGAGTCCTTTGCCTTACAGAAGCCTTTCAATTTTATGAGGTACATTTGTCTATTGTTGATCTAAGAGCATTAGCCATTGGTGTTCTGATCAGAAACTTTCTCCCTGTGCCCATGTGTTTGAGGCTCTTTATCACTTTTTTTTTCTATTAGTTTCAGTGTATCTGGTTTTGTGTAGAAGTTCTTGATCTACCTGGACTTGTGCTTTGTACAAGGAGATAAGAACAGATCAATATGCAGTCTTCTACATGTTGACTGCCAGTTGAACCAGCACCATTTTTGAAAATGCTGTCTTTTTTCCACTGAATGGTTTTAGCTCAAAGAACAAGTGGCCATAGTTGTGTGGGTTTATTTCTGGGTCTGCAATTCTAATCCATTGATCTACCTTCCTCTCTTAGTATGAATACCACACAATTTTTAACACTATTTCTTTGTAGTACAGATTGAGGTCAGGGATGGTGATTTCCACAGAAGTTATTTTATTGTTGAGAGTTGTTTTCACTATCGTGTGTTTTTTGATATTCCAAATGAATTTGCTCTAACTCTATGAAGAATTGATTTGGAATTGTTATGGGGATTGCATTGAATCTATAGATGGCTTTTGGAAAGATGGCTATTTTTACTATATTAATCCTGCCAATCTATGAGCATGGGAACTCTTTCTATCTTCTGAGATCTTCTTTGATTTCTTCACTAAGACAATACCTCTTAAGACTTTCCAAAAAATTCCACCAACTTTTTCACTAAAATCTTTTGACTTTCAGTTTTTTTCCCCATTGGGAGAATTTTAATGACTGCTTCTATGACAAGAGGAGTTGTTGGTCCACTGAAAATGCTTATCTGATCTTGATTTACCTTTTGGTAAGTTACACATATTTGCTTGAGTACAGGATTTTTACATATGTTTTTATGATTCTTTTTGATTTCCTTGTTGTCTATTACTATGTTCCCCTTTCTATCTCTAATTTTGTTAATTTGTATTTTCTCTCTCTACCTGTTAGTTAATGTGGTTAAGAATTTGTGAACCTTATTCTCAAAGAACTGACTCTTTGTTTCATTGATTTTTTACATTGTTTTCTTTGTTTGTATTCATTGTATTGATTTCAGCCCTAAGTTTGAGGTCTTCTTGCCATCTACTATTTGCATATTTTGTTGTGATTCTACAGCTTTCAGGAGTGTTAGTAAATTACCAATATGGGATATCTTAATTATTTAAATATAGGCACTTAGTGTTATTAATTTGCCATTGGAATCATCTTCACTCTGTCCTATAAATTTGGGTATATTGTGTTTCTATTTTCAAACAATTCTAAAAAGTCTTTAATATCTATGTTAATTTATGTCCTTACTTATTTTTTCATTCAGTAGTGATTTTTCCAGTTTCTACAGTTTGTAAGCTTTCTCTTGTTTCTGTCGTTCTTGATATCCATCTTTAATTTGTGGTGGTCTGGTGGTAGAGGAATCACTTCTTTTTTGTATCTATGTACAAATTTATTTTTTGCCTTGTATACAAGTTGATGGTGAAGTTTAGAGAAAGGTCCATGAGGTGCTGAAAGAAGGTATATTCTTTTCTGTTTGGGTGAAATGTTCTGGAAATATATGTTAAGTCCATTTGGTTTATGATATCTGTTAACTCTAATATTTCTCTTTTTAGTGTTTTTTTGTTTGTTTTGCTTTGTTTTTTTTTTGGTTGATTTGGGTTTTTTGTTTTGTTTTATTTTGTTTTGTTGTTTTAGTTGTTGTTTTTTTGGTAACTTGTCTATTAGTGAGAGTAGCATATTGAAGTCTCTCAGTGTCAGTTTGCGATGGCCAATATGCAATTTAAGCTATAGTAATATTTCTTTTATGAACTTGGGTGTCCTTGTTTTTAGTTCATAGATATTGGGTCATGTTGATGTGAGTCAGCCACCTCAGGCCATATTAAATTCGTGTTTCATGCTATCACTGAAAGCTAGGTCTGAGTTTATGGTCCTACTTCAGTAGGGAGCTGTGTTGATGTCCATGACCTATGGTAACATTGAAGACCATTGAATGTTCTTTGTCTATCCTGCCACCTGAAGCCATATGGCTGTCCTTGGTCTTTCATACTGCTAAGGGCTATGATGGTGTCCATGTCTCAGGCTGTGTTAATATCTGTGGTCTGTACTGCCAGTGAAGACCATGTTGAAGTCCACGGCATGTGCTGGTGCTGGAAATGATGTAGAAGTCCATGGTTCTTGTTCCCACTGACTGTAAATTTCAAGAAAAGTAATTCTGTCATGGTATTGATGACTGCAAACTCACAGTTGAGATAGATGGACATAGAAAGCTTATATGACAACCCCTGTGTACCCCCCAACCCATGTAATAATCGAGAGAGCTGTCAAAAAGATCTTCTTAAAGTTTTATTAAAAATGCTTAATGTAGTTCTCCACAATGATGGTTTCTGGTGCAGGGATGGGGGTAGGGTTGGGGAAGGACTCAGGTTTATTTAGAGAACTGGACACCAAGAATTTGAATATGCTCCAGTGAGTATAAGGGCAACAGAAATTAAACTCGTTTTTGTTTGTTGTTTGTGTTTTTGCTGTTGTTGTTTTCATTGTTGTTGTTGTTGTTGTTGTTGTTGTTGTTGTTCTTCTTCTTCTTCTTCTTCTTCTTCTTCTTCTTCTTCTTCTTCTTCTTCTTCTTCTTCTTCTCTTCTTTCTTTTTTTCCTTCTTTCAAGGGGAGGTTACAAAGGTGGTGATCTGCCCTGGGAGGACTGACTGGGAAGTGGATATGCTTGGGGTTCATTATGTGAAATTCCCAAGTAATAAATAAAAATATGAAAAAATGCAATATCTTCTTGATAGACCTTTCTTTGATGAGTATGTAGTGTCCACTATCTCTTTTGATTAATTTTGTTTGCAAGTCTAGTTTGTCATGTATAAAAATGGCTATACCAGTTTGCTTCTTTGGTCCATTCTGTCAGCACTAGTAGTTGCACTTCTTGTTTATGAGCCCTTGGAGAGTCTTCCTACCAAAATGGAAGGAAGGAACTAAAGCCACTAAGGACTTCAGTGAGTATGAATGATAGGCTTGGAGGAAAAGGTGTTGCACGGTTGAGATGACAAGTGTATTGAAAATGGATATAGCACAGTGTTTTCATCAAAATCTAAAGTAGCACTAAGAAAAAGGCATGAAGCATAAAACTTGAATGATGTAAACTTTGATCAACAAAGAAAGAAATTCAAGAAGTTATCAGAAGATGGAAAGATTTCCCATGCTCATAGATCAGTAGTATTAACATAGTAAAACTGCCATTCTATCAAAAGGAATCTATATATGCAATATAATCTCCATCAAAATTCCAACACATTTTTAAGTGAACTTAAAACGACAATTATCAGCTTTATATGGAAATGTTCATGCACATACACACGCATCAAACAAACAAACAAACAAACAAACAAAAACACGATAGCTAAAATAATCCTGAATAATAGAATTAACATTTTGGAAGTATCACAATTGCCAGTCTCAAATTTAACTACAAAGCTGTAATAGTGAAAACAGCACCATTCTGGCACAAGAAAAAACAATACATGGATTAATTGAAGAGAATTGAAGACCAGAGCAAAGTAAGTCCCCATACATATGGACACCTGATGTTTGATAGGTCAGAAATATACACTGAAAAAAGACAGGATCTTCAAGAAATGGTGCTGGTCCAATTAGATGGCTACATGTAAAAGAAGCCAAATAGATCAATACTTATTAATCTTCACAAAATACAAGTCTGAATGGATCAATCCCACAACATATATTTCTTGAACCATTCTGCTAAATCTAGCCCAGGATGTCAAGCACCCTAGTGTGTGAAGTATCATTGGCATCACTGGTATTAACTTTCATTTTTTGATGATTAATGATTTTGTTCATTTTTAAGAAATATGTTTTTGAGTCTTTTTTTCATGTTTTAATTGGGTTGTGTATTTTTTTATTTGCATTGAAGTAGAAACTTAAGTGTTGTTGGGAAAATAAGTTATGTCATATGGTGTTTTTCTACACACACACACACAAAAAATGTGTGTTTTCCTGAAGCAGACACAGGTGAAAGGATGTTCTGCTAAAGCAAGCATGTGAAAGTACACATGATGCTAATGACTTGCATATATTGGCCTGCCTTACACTGAGGAGTTAAGCTCCATTTTTCAGGATTCCATACAGAGAAACACACCAGAGAACCTTCTGGTGGTGTGCTGGCAGCTTCTTGCCACTTACATGGACTCAGGCCAATTGACAGAGTGATCTCAACTTATGGAGACTCAAGTGTAGTTTTGCTAAGACAGAATCACATGTTGAGGCAAGACAAGAGGTGAGGTAAGACTCATGGAGGGAACATGATGTTTGGAGGGAGTATAGATGGATGTATACATAATGAATGGTGAGAGTGAATTTCTTGTAGAGATAGCTTTGCAACAATTCGTGATCTCTTGTCATCACTGATCTTTGCTTCGTAGAGAAAGGGAAAGACAAAAACATTTTCCTGGTGTCCATGGTGGTCTTAATTCCTTCTGATGACTCATGCTGCTTTTGCTGAGGCCTGGCTCTTCCTGGTAGGTTGTACCACTGCTGCTGCTATACTGGCACACTGAAACGGATTGCTGGCATATTAATAAAGTGTTTGCGAGTGGATCAAGCTGCCCCTGCTGCCCTGTGAATAGAACTGCTCATTTCCTGACAACACAAATGAATTTTAAAGATTAGATTGGACTAACAAAACTTATAATACTCAAATCTGACCAAGGAAAACCTCATTACTTGGGACATGGATGTCTTTACAAAGCAAATTTCCCAAATGATTCAAAGACTGTCCAAATTCTTCAGAAAACATAAACAAAAACCAAAAACATATAAATCAATTTAAAAAGGGCTAGCCCAGATAATTGATCATAAAGAGACAGACTATTGTCATATTGACATAGATGGGACAGATAATACAGAGACTGGATAAATACAGAGACTGAGCAATAAATGCTACAGCTAACTTTTCTCAGACTAATTTTTTTTCTCATGGGGCCACAAAACATAAATAATTTGTCTCAATTCATCAGGAAACAAATATATATCAGAAGACCATTGTCCCAATCCCTTAAGTTGGGGGTGGTGGCTTTGGTCATTTGATGTATTATGGATATTACCATGTAGGGTAGTAGGCTGTTTTGTTTAATTATTGTATATTAGTAGAAATTTAATGTATTAATTTAATTACTCTATATTGATAGAAATTTAAAGTTTTTGTTTGAATGACTTTATATTGATTGATATTTAGTGTATATCCTTAGAGTGTTTGTGAGTTGAGCGAGCTGCTGCTGCTAACCTGTGAACTGAACTGCTGATTTCTAGACAACAATGATGGGAGTTGCTCCAAAGAACCTTTCTTAACAGATATACTTCCCTGATTTTTTTCTTTTCCACTACTTCTGGTAGGTGATGGGCTAAAAGAAAGGCTAAAGTATTTAAGAACCACCATCAAAAACAGGGTTTAAAAAAACCAAAGTAACAGGAGTTGTTCCAAAGAATCATTTCTAAACAGGTCTATTTCTCCTGTATCCTAATAACCTTAATTTTCATTACCACTGGCAAGCGGTGGGCTAGAAGGGAGGTTAAAGTGTTTGAGAACTGTTACTAAAAGTAGGTTTTGGAAAATTAAATATTACACAAAGTTGTCTGAAATACATTTTATATCAAATGTAACAAAACAAAATCAATAGCTATTTTTAAAGGATCACTCATCCAATCAGTTCTCATTCACTTGTCCTGAAATATATATATATATACAGGATAAAGGGCAAAAGTCAAAGGATTATCTCAATGGCTTTATGAAAAGAATTTGATGCAATACTCTTAAATCAGGTATAGAAGGAATACACCTTAAGATGATAAGTACCATAAATTACAAGCTAACATCATGCTCAGTAACTTCAGAATCAGTAATAAGATATGAAATTCCACTACAGCAAATGAATTCTACTTAATAATTTATATTATCATGAGAGTAACCAGGAAAAGAAAAAGGTGGAAAGGGCATCTTAAGTCACCAAGAAAATTGAAATTGTTGATGTTTACAGACAGTGTGATTTGTGATTTATATAAAACTTTAAACACTGAAAGTATACTAAATCTAACAAAAACTGAGTAATGTTCTGGAATAAAACATTACCCTGCCCACAAATCTGATATCATGATACATAACTGTGATCCAAGAAATTGATAGTATAAGGCAGGATTGCAAATTTGAAGCAAACTTCAGCTACACAGACTAGTGACTTTGCGTTATAGCTTAAAAACATAAAGGCTGGGTGTATAGCTCTATAATAGAATGCTGGCCTAACATATATATATAAAGACTTGAGCTCAATCTCTAGTATCACACTAACACACACAAACACAAATCAACACACTAGAACTACTAGAACATACTAGAACTGTTCTGATATACAAACAACAAACTATCTGAAAAGAAATGCAATACAATTAACAATAGCTATAAGATTGCCAAATGAAATTTAAATAAAGTAAAAGACATATACACTGAAAATTACACTATTGTAGCAAAATTTTAAAGACACAAATAAAAGAAGATTCCATGATTATAGACTGGAAAAATCAGCATTTTCAAATGTCCATGAGAGCTAGGGTTTTAGCTTAAATTAGTGTACCAGGCTGTCCTGTTCAAGGCACTAAATTCAGTCCACAAAAATTAAAAATTAGCCCATAGTTCCTTGAGATCTACACATTCAATTCATTTTTCATCAAGATTTAGTGACATTTTCTACAGAGTTAAAAATCTATCCACAAAAGATCATTAATGGCTAAGATAATTTTGAACTAAAAGACCAAAGGTGAAAGTACTGTCCTACTACTACAAATAATGAAATAATAATCAAATAATGAAATATAAGTGGTATTAAGAACAAACATTTAAGTAAAATGGCTAGAATGAAGCCCTGAAATGCAACTTTACGTTTATGCTCAAGGTGCCAAAACAGTGAGAAAAGAATTGTTTCTTTAATAAATCCTACTGATAAACAGATCTCTGAAAGCAGATGAATGAAACTCATGTACCAAAATAAAGTCAAAACAGATTCTATTTAATATTTGAATGTATCCATCTATAGTAAGAGACCTTGGGCAAAGCTTCTGGGGTTTAGTCTTGGCAATGGTTTTTGGCCATTACATGAAAGGTAGAGATGATAAAAGCAAAAGTAGACAACTGGGATTACATCAAATTTAAAAATCCTTTTACAAGTTAGGAAACAATCAACAGTGAAGGGGCAACTGACAGAAAAGGGAGAAGGTCTTTTTTGTTTATTAAATTAGTTAAACCTTCGAAGAACTTTAAATGATTGTCAGGCTCAACTCCAAAATTGCTTCAACTTCATATTTCAGAGATAATCACATGCATTTGTTTTAAGATTTAAAAGTGATAAAATTGTATGGCATCTCTATAAACCTCAGAGTTTTCATGTTTAAGGGCATTTATTCACAAAGCTGCAGATCTTTTATATTATTACACCATTTATGGGATATTTGTACAATATTTTTTCAAAATAAATTTTTTAATCTTCATATTTTAAAAAAAGTTGATTTCAATGGACTTACTATATTTAGATCTACTATTATGTCCTATGTTTGGTATTTTTCCTTATATTATAATATTTAGACAAAGAATAATGAGTTTTTCTTATAATTTTATAATACACTTCCCAAAACTAGAATGTAATGATAAATACTTATTTTCTAGAATGTTTATATAAAACTTTAAAATTCATGTATCAAAAATTATTTTCAGATATAATATCTGCATCTCTTTCTGCCCATTTGCATTTTACTATCAGATAATTTCATAAACTAAGGATAAATATTTTTGTATTTATGGTGTTATACATATGTGTTTGACTCCATAAATGATCCCCTTTGACACTGCTAAGATTCAGTGTATAAAATCTGGTGAAACAAGCTCAATTATTTGATAGTCTTATGTTTTAAAGAAAAGTACACCTACAAATAATTTAACATCTACAGTAAGCTGCCAAAAAAAATTTAAGATTTTTACTGTTCTCTCTCTCTTTATTTATATGTCATTGTTCTTTTACCCCAGTGATTTATTTCAACAATGTCTTTGGCAAAGTGTGTGACAAGATGGCTTGTGAGTCACAGTGTTGGGAAAGATCCTTCAAGCTTTGACTGTACTTACTGATGTTTGCTGATTAAGAATGTTTGACAAACTATGTCTCCACTGTGGTGCAACCCACAAACATTTTCTCTGTGAGATGCAAATGACAACATCTCTAAAAGTAGAAATGTGCCTGTGTTTCCCCAACAGTATAGATTTATAACTAACCTGCACAGTTCACAGAAAATGACACTTCAATTCAGCACATATAAATGGTCAGCTTCCCCAAGAAAGAATCTTTAGCAGATAGACCAATATAGGAAACATAGTGTAGGGATATAAAAACTGCTATTGGGCTTTTGAAAATTGTATGTTATCTCAGCTGTTAATTGTAGGTTTTGTGCCTTTTGTTTTAATTCTAGAGAAGTGCAGAAGTAGAACCCTTTATTAAGCTCATCTAGTATCAATCTATGAACATCCCAATTACATGTTGTTTGTTTGCAGGAAGTCAGGTTGAACTAAGTAAGGAACATTTACCAGTAACGTGTTATTGGATATAAAAGGAGATGTATGCCAAAAGCATGATGGCCCTGGGCTCGATGGAAGTTTTTCTTGTTTTATATCCTCATAACTGCCTTAATTATGCCCTAAATATGGGCACATTTTTGAACATGTTTACAGTCTAAGCCAACTATTGTTTAGCATTTAGAAAACTAGTTCTATGATATAGTTGGGAAGATTTAAGAAATAAGTACAGTTTTTCATTTTATTGGCCTAAACAGTAACCACGATTATTTTAAAGCATTTTAATTTTTAGTGGGCATTTAGGGTCTAACACATTAAGTAACAAAATGAATAATTTCAAATACTGCTTCCTAAATGTGTTAAAATATTTTAAAGAGTCAAAGAGGAGAACACATTTCCCCAACCATATGCTGTCTTTAACATCTGCTGGAGGATTAGCCTTTTAATGTGAAAACCTGTTGTAGGTTGAAATGTAAAACTCATTAGCAATAAAAATGTTTTGTCCAGTAAAGGAAAGAAAGAAAATAAAGTTACTGTGTTTATTGATTTAAGGCATCAATGAAAATGGTTGCCAAGAAAATTAATGCTGTATGATTTACTGACTAGATTAACTCAGCAGCTTTTCCAAGTTGTTTTAATCAATTTTATAGGAATCATATTTGTCAAAATAAAATTATCTGTTTTATATTTTGTGAATGTATGTGTGTTTGTGTGGTTTTGTGTGCATGTTTTGCATGCATGTGAGGATCCAGGTGCAAGTCAGCATTGAGAGCACATTTAGAGGCTAAAGGTGATCAGTGGTACCTTACTGTGTCACTGAACTGCAACCTCACTGACTTAACATGCCTGGAGTTCCTATGAGTTCCTGGGATACACATGTCTTTGCCTCCCCACTGCTGACTTTATAGGCATGTGCAGCCATGCTGAGCATGTTTTAAATTTTTATTTTATGTGTTTAAATATTTTGCCTACATGTGTTTCTGTGTCTCATATGAGTGCCTGATGCTCCATGAAGGCCAAAAGAAGATTGGCAGATTGCCTAGGATGCCTGGCATTACAGACACTTCTGATGTGCCATGTTGGTGCTAGAAATTGAACCTAGGTCCTCTGGAAGAGCAGGCAGTGCTCTTTACTGCTGAGCTACCTCACCAGGCCCCAAGCCAAATTTTGTCCGGAGTATTGGGGATTCTAACTCAGGTCCTCACGCTTGCACAGCAAGTACATTTATACACTGTACCATCTTACCAGTTCAAATTCAAATTACCTAAAAATAGTCTGTAGAACACTGTAATGCATCAAATTAATGCAATTTTTATCACTTGGGTGTCTATTATGTTCTATTGTTTTACATTCTAGTTTTATACACTGAGTATTATATAATTCATATGTATTTTTAAGCCTACTTGTAAGGCTTTCCAGATGATTTAATTATATTTCATAATTACTAGGAAAAAATGACCTTTTTTTATTTTTTATTTTACCTCTTAAGATTACAATATAATTGCAACACTTCTCCCTTCCATTTCCTTCCTCAAATCTACCTCATGGTAAAAATAACAGCATTTCTGTAGGATTTGGATTTTTAATATATACAGTTTAATATGTCATTAAAATTTATCTCATTTATACTTTTGATTATGTGTATACATTTGTGTATCTCTGTGTGGGTATGTGAACATGAGTGCAGAAACCTGCAAAGTCCAGAAGAGAGAGTCTGATTCACTGGCGCTAGATTTATAGGTAGTTGTAGGTGATAGGAACTAAACTCAGGTTGTCTGTAAGAACAGTTATGTGCTCATAATTGCTGAGTCATCTTTCCAGCCCTAGATCACCTATCTTATCCATCCTGTCATAGAACCTTGCTTAGTAGCCCAAGCTAGCCTCAAACTCACAGTTTCTACTTCAGATATCACGTCATACATGCATCATTACAACCTTTTCTCCTGACTGCTTGAAAATTACATTGTTTTCTAAAAATGCTAAGGTCAGTATAAATAACATATTAGTATTTTAGTTCAGAATCCCTTTCTGATTTAATTCATTCCTATCTCATTGTTCTTAGGACTCTTATTTTCCCAGCCAAATTATATAGTATGTTGTTCATTTGTATTTTTTATAAAATAATTGCTACACTGTGCTTTGCAATTTAATTGAATCATGACCTGGTGATTAAGAAGAAAAAATCCAGAATTTACTTTGCTGAATTCACATTATGAAAAACTAGACAAAGCAGGCTATAGAGAAAGGCATAAAGTAAACTTCAAGTGGTAAATCCTGTGACAGTGAAATTCCTGACTTTTTGGTTAAAGAAGATATTCAAAGAAAAGATAGTAACATCTAGATTCTTCTACCATTTTGAAAATGAACTAATATAATCTAAGACTAGATGAATGGTCTTATCTTGGCATGTAGCTACTTTGACTGTGGCCGTCTTTTAAATATAGTTATTCTACTATATTCCTTGAAAAAATGACCTTTGGCCAAAAGATCAATTAGAGAAATCTTACTGTTTTCTGAAGATGTGTAGAAAGACCAATTATTCATTTTAAATAGAGTATGTCCTGGATGTATTTTAAACATTTTTTCCTTAAATTTAATGTGCAGGAATAGTTTACCTATCCATATATTTCTGTACTACATGTGTTCCTGGTCTGCTCAGAGGCCAGAAGAGGGCATCAGATCTCATTGAAGTGGATTACAGACTGTTGTAAGCTGTTTTGTAGTTGTAGGAATTGATCTTGAGTTCTATGGAAAGGGAACTAGTCTCTTAACCACTAATCCACCTTGTTAGCCCCAGAAATGTAGTTCAATTATTTTTTTCTGTGTCTACTATGCCTATGAATGTTTAGAAAATTGTTCTTATTATACATTGAGAAATTCTATGTTAGAGCTGTTGTTTTCAGTTTGTTTATCAACTGAGATCTCCTATTATTCTTTACCACATAGACCTTTTTTAAAAAATAATTTTCACTCATGTAATTAAAAATATCCACAGACTACTGTTAGATTTTTTTTAAGTACTTGGAGGTACAAGTCCCCCAAAAACCTCATTATTTCTTATAGAGATATCTTGAGTGGCAGATATGAAATGGGAAATTGTTATTTTAAGAAGAAATTGAATGTTAAATATATTCTATTAATTTCTGTCATTTGTAGGTCTTTTGTTCTTAAAAAAATTACTACATTCCCAACATGTTTTACTAAGCTCGTAGAGGCACAGAAGGAATGCAATTTATGACTTGACTGAGAATCTTCTAGGGATTCACTTGTTCTCATGAAGCATATGAATATGAACTGTAGGAATTATATATTCATCCTCATTAGGTAATTCATATTCTTGTGTCTCTGTTCCCCTTATAGTCTAGTCGGGTCTCATGGCCAAAACAGTATCTGCATGAGCAAACTGCATTAAGTTTTCAAGACAACTTTTTATTGTATAAGTTATTTAATAAAAAGAAATGTTTATTTAGATTTGAACATTTTTAATATATGTTACAATTTCTCAGGTTTAGTTTGGAAAATAATAATGAAAGTTTTAAATGTAAAACAATAAACATTAACAAATATTAAATATTATACTTAAAAAAACATTTAACTTTAAACTTTTTATTTGTAATTATACAAACTTCCTAAGAATCATTGAATCTTACTATAAGGCATATTTAACTATCTGAAGCTACACAGTAGAAAATATTACATATATTAGATTTTTAAAATTTATTTATTTTATTTTATGTGTATGAGTATTTTGTATGCATTTCTATGCACTACTTGTGTGTCCCTAGTATTCATGGAGGCCAGAAGAGGCTACTGGTTTCTCTAGAAATTGATCTATGTTTGTAAGCTGCCATGGTAGTGGTACAGCCAAACCCAGGTCTTCTTGAACAGCAGGAAGTAGTTTTAACCACTGAACCATATCTCCATATACATGTACACCACATACACACACATACACATATATATGTTAGAAATAAATTATATTAAAATATTCAAATAATATATTTCTAAATTATTATGAATAAAATTTTAATTATTTTGGTGTATGGAATGTACATATATGCATATAATATGATTTTATACATTCTATATGTCATAATTTTATTATATTTAATATTGTATTCTGAAATAATAAAAATATGTTTAGTGATAATTGAATATAAAGAATATTAAGCACCGATTTTTAACACATAAAATATTTTGAAAAGTTTGTCTCATCCGTGCTCCAAATGAAAGAATAATGTTCCTGATGTTTAATGTAAAACACCAAAATATAATGATCATGAATATATACATATTACTAGGTCTCCCAAGATCATACACATATACATTTTGACCAAAATTCAGATTTTCCAAAAACATGTTACCAGATTCCTCTGTGTGTGTGTGTGTGTGTGTGTGTGTGTGTTAAATGAGTAAGAACATGTGCTACTGTTAGCATTCTGTCTAAACTTTACCCCACAATTACCTAGCAACAAACAGGTAAGCCTGACCCATCATAAAAGGGGCTGCATGCCCCCTCCTCCCTCTCCTATTCTCTTGCTCTCTTGGTCTCTTGCCTTCTTGTTCTCACTCTGTCCCCTCACCCTTTCCCCATTCCCTTCCCCCTCTCTCCACATGCTCATGGCCAGCCTCTACTCCTCTACTTTTCTATTCTCTGTCTCTGCCTCTTTCTGCTTCCACTACCCTCTTACCTCCCCACCCTATGCCTTGAATAAACTTTATCTATACCATACCATTTTGTGGCTGGTCCCTCAGGGGGAAGAGATTCCTCGGCATGGGCCCACTGAGACAAACCCTTTCCCCCATACCTCACCACAAACACATAGAACATATTCTATATCTCTTTATCTTTTTATAAACACATCAGTTACTAACATATGTTCATATTATTTGAGTTGAAACAGTACTAAAAGAAAGTTCAATGTATGAAATGTATAATTAATTTTATTAGAGCTTCAATTCAATTGTTATATGTTATTGATTATTCAACTGAATAAGTCAATTGCCCAAATCTCCTTTTTCAAAGACTCATGCCACAGTCTTTTTAATTTTAACTGATTTTAATTATCTGTATGTGTTTATGAGTATGTGTGGATGCGTATTGGTAGCTAAAAAGGCCAGACACTGGATTTACTTGGGGTCACAAGGTGCCCAACAGGGTCTACACATTAACACTGTGTGGTTTGGACTACTCAACCATCTCTCTATCACATTTACACCTTCTTGATTTTCTTTTCTTTTTTGAGATTATAATTTAATTGCAACATTTCTCCTTTCTCTTTATACATTTCAAAATTTCTCATATACCCCTGCCCACACTCCTCCAAATTCATGGCTGAGTCCAGTTAGTGTTGCCCTTAATGGGTTTATGAACAATCTCTTGGTTATGAGTTCTTCAAGTTTATCCCTAAATATTATCCTTCAGTAGCTGTTGACTGTCTATAGCTCTTCACTCATAGTGGATGCAGGGGAGGGTCTTGTGAATCTTTCACCCATATAAGTTTGTTTGTCAATGGCTATAGTCTTATATAAATCATGTGTAGGCAATGTTATTGTTGAAAATTTATGGATGTTGATGTCAGTGTGTCCAGCTTCTGCCTGGGGCCATGCTGCCTCAGGGGATCATGTCAGGAGATGTGGATGTTCGTGGCCCATGATAACTACTAAAGACCTCATGGATGTCTATAGTCTATGCAGCAGCCATGATGATGTCTGAGGGCAGTGCTCCTACCAGGGACTTTATTGACTTGAGTGGCATGCACTGCAACCTAAAGTTGTGTTGATGTTCCTGGTTTGTGCTGCCCCTGATTGCTTTGTTATCCATGATACTACATTAGCTGGAGGTACTCTTCCTGTTCTGTCCTGTCACCAGAATCCATATGGAAGCCCATGATCCCAGCTCCAGCTGTCTATAAAGAACCAGGAAGCTAGTATGACAGTGATGTCTGTGACTGCAGAAAAAATGATTGAGAAAGAAGGACATGGAAAGCATATATATACATATATTATATATATATATATATATATATATATATATATATATATATTATATATTATATATATATATGCCTATACACACACATATCTCTTTCTCTGTCTGTCTTTCTGTCTCTCTGTCTTTATCCCTTTATCTCTCTCTCTATCCATCTATCTCTATCTCTCTCTCTCTAATATAGACATACACAGACACATACATGGGATAGCTAAGCAGAAAAAGGAAGTATAAGAAGAGGTCTGAAGGGAAGGAACCCGTATTTAAAAGTCATTTAAAGAATTCATATAATCTATAAGTAAGTAAGTATATATGATATATACCATCCATTTCAATAAGATATAAAAAGGGGATGAAACGCAGTCAACAAAAATAGTACAGGCTTATAAATCATTGTGATATTCATGACTGTAAATCCTAATTTTTTGTATTAGAATATTTTTATAAACAGACACGTTTTATTCACCATATTAAGAATTTAAATATAAAATATGTACTTAGATATCAAAGCAGCAGTAATAATAATAAACTGCATACTTCTCAAAGCAAGACCAAGAATTCATGACTTAAAAAAAAAAAAACAGTCTCCATTAGTAGCACAGCTTCCCTTAGAAACACTTAATGAAAGAAAACATTTGTTCTTTAATTAAATGAAACACTCAATCATTGTATTCCTCTACTATGTTTTTCAAGGCTTTGGTTATAAAAGTAAGATGTGGCTGTTTAACATGAAACAATTCAAATATATTATTTTTCAGACAATTAAATATCTTTGCAGTTTTTCCACTAATGTAATTTGCTATTGTTTTTCTCTAATCCAAGATCACTCTTCAAAACAAAAGAGATGTTGAAATTTTAAATATATGATGATGTGCTATTATTTAATTTTAAAGTTAAGCATTTTGAGAAAGGTCCTGTTAACTGATCTGTAGGGATGTTTCATGTAAGATGTAAGTTAATTTATTATTTAAGGGTTATTTTAACACATTAAGGAATGTGACATTAAAGTGAAACCTTAGGAAAAATCAAGGCTTGTGTTTGATAAAAGAAATGTGCTTTTCTTCGTTATCCAGAAGAAAACAAAATATAAGCTTTAGTGCAATTTACCAACACCCTTAATTGAGTTTTAAGCCTAGCATCTGCTTCTTGGATGACTATAAGCTTAACACCCAGGGTGTGAAGAAACCAGCAGGAACTGCCTAGCTTCTTTTTGTTCTGATGTCTATTTATCTCCTCAGGCCCAATGCTCTCCTCCTTCTGCAAAAGACTGAAATTAAGTAATGCTGCCTGCACTCTCTAATTTTAGTCATAGCATTCTTCTCAGAATGGCAGGGTGGAGAGACTGTATTGTGACAAATATTTCAACGTCCTTTTTAACCTAAGGATGATAATTTCAGTGTCATTTATAATAGATATGGGAGGTTAGAAATGCCTCCATTTTAGCAGCTATAAAACTGTTATCATAAAATAACACGATTTTAGACATTTCATTTTATTGTTTTAGAAGCAGGGGGAGGAGTTATTTTGTTTAGAAAAAAGCAGAAAAATTATGCAGTAAACTTTTATTCAACTGATAGTAAAATTAAAATTAAGGCTAATAATTTCAAGACATACATAATTTTATAATATCATTTATATTTCTGATTTGTACACTGTAATAACTTGATGCTCAAAGATACTATTGATAAGTGAATTTTCAAAGCTTTAATGATTTTTATATACTCAACTATATACTTAATTCCAAAATCTGCAACCACCATACATTTGAAATTATATTTCCAATTCATGCAGTAGTCAGCATTAATTTTTAAGCTCCTCTTTTACATAATTTTAATGTTTTTGGTAGAGACTATTTACAAGTTACTGTTGATAGCTTCTTTCAGTTTGATCCAGTCATTGGTTGCTCATATATACCTAGAATGTATGGTGGAATTTAACAACCAGCATTCAAACTGAATGAACTATGAACATGTTAACACCTAGAAATAATAAAGAAAACTTGAAGGGATGTGGGGAAAATATAGAATCTATTCACACATGACCTAAATAGTTTATTTGATTCCTAAATTAACTCATTCAACAAATACAATATGCTGAGTTTTTCAAGATTAGAAATCACTAGTAACAGTTATATAGACTGTCTTAAACAAGAAAACACATACATTTAAATAAAACTCCCCAGATGATAGATATGATCATGGTAGTCCTAGATATCAAGGTAACATGACAAAGAAATAATTCTATAATAAATTGGCAAGTTGTTACAATTTCTAGAGGAAGAAACATTTTTAAAGATTTGCTTGTTTTTATTGTATCTGTATGATTGTTTGCTTGCATGTACTGTTTGCACCATGTGTATGTAATACTCAAAGAGCAGTACTATGAGAGGACAACAAATCTCTTGCATCCTGAACTAACAGATTGTTGTGAGCTCTTGAGTGGGTGCAGGGAATCTAACTCAGATCTTTTGCAAGAGCAAGAGCTCTTAACTACTAAGCCATCTCTCCATTGCCCAAGGAAGAGATATTCTCTTTGAAATCCTAGGGATAAAATGGTATTAGGTCTTGAGGGAGAGAAAGAGAGTTGAGAGAAAGGATATATAAATAGCATGGTGTATTGCCCATCTCAAAGATATTCTATGCAGAAATTTACTTTGATAGTTTCTCTGTATCTGCCTATGTTTTCCAGTAGGGAATAACCTAACAGGGGCAAAATTTGCCTAAATGTTAAAAAGTCGTTTTACACTACAGGCTTTTGTTTTTTTTTTTTTTCTTTTTCCTTATTTCACAGGAGCATTTGCCCTTTACCCGCTTTCATCCTCACTTCTGGAAACAAGATTTCAGGTACTTCTATAGAAAACATCCAGTCACTATTGTATGCCTGTCCTCTTCCAACTTCTTATGCCCCATTGCTTCCAGAGTCAGTTCTTTCTTTCTTTCTTTCTTTCTTTCTTTCTTTCTTTCTTTCTTTCTTTCTTTCTTTCTTTCTTTCTTTCTTTCTTTCTTTTTCTTCTTTTTTAATTTATTTTTTATTGGGCATTTTATTAATTTACATTTCACATGTCATCCCTTTTCCCCATTTCCCCTTCCTAGAACTCCCATCCCATCTCCTTCCTCCTTTTTGGCTTTATACCATTTTAATTACATGCAGATATTAAGGTCAGTTCTAGGTTGAAGGTCTAGCAATACAACAGATGCAAGGCACCAGACTCAAGCATAGGTTCCAGAGTTGTTTCTACTTGATCAAAGTCAGTTCCCTTTTTTTGGAGGCTGACAGAAAAGCTTTCAGAACAGTCCAAATCAGATTGTGGGCTACCTCTGAAACTTCCTGCCAGGACAGTGAACTGAAGTAGTTTGACGTAGTATACAAACAAACTTGGATGAGTTCATTTGATAATTTCATTCTTTGGGGTTCAGACTCCATCTTAGAGAACTTGACCTAAGCTTGAACTCAAGTTACCTAACAAACCAGCACCTATCACCAGTTTCCAGGTTATCCCCCAACAAGATCTGTGTCTAGCACCAATTCCAGGTCATTCCCCAAGAAATCTTCACCTCCAGGTTACAAGCTTACCCCTGATACTTCACTTCCTAACAACCAAAAATCAGGAGGAAACAGAAGTTAAGTTTATTGTTTACTCCTAGCATCAGCCAATTATGTTAAAGGCCATAATGACCCCCCAATCAAATGTTTATCAGGCTAGATACCCTTCTTGCCTCTAGAAGAATTTGCCTAAAACTAGGCTCAGGGCTCAACCTTCCTGCTATATCAGGGTTGGCAGGTAGCCCAACTCCAGCTTGAATAAAGAGACCCTAATGTGATTGCACTGTAATTGGCTCCTTAGTGGTCTTTTTGGGGTTCACAAATGTTTCCTGTCACAACACATACCAAACTATACATGTGGCCCTTTTTGTTAAGAATAAATATGTTTAGTATTGACTTTTCAGCACAAAAACTACAGCAAACAATTTTGTGTAGTGAATTTGAAGTTGATTGTGATTCTATGGATGTATAAATACATAAAGTATTTGCACTTAAGTTTATATAGTAATTTTAATTAGTTAATTTCTATGTCCATTGGTGTTTTGCCTACATGCATGTCTGTATGAGTGTGACATATCCTCTAGAACTGAAGTTACAGATACTTCTGAGCTGTCAGGTGGGTGGTGGTAATTGAACTTTGGTGATCTGGTAGAGCAGCTATTGATCTTAAACCCTGTACCACCTCTCTAACTGCCAATAATATTTTTAACTTCTTCTTGGTATTATATTTTACTCAACAACCCTTTTTAGAGGACATATTTAACTTATAGAAGACAATATTTTAAGTACTATTTCCAGTGTTGGTATGAATAAAAATATTAATATTTGTCAATTGTCTGAAGTGAAATCATTGGTACGAAATGTTTTAAAAATTGAAAACCTCACTAAAACATTTGCATATCATAATATAATTTTGAAAGTTAAGAAGACATCAATATAAATCATTTACATGAGATAGTTTGCTTTTTAAACAAAATATGAATTTTATAATTTATAATTAACTTACCATTTTTCTTATAAAATTCATTTCTAAAAGAGAATTTGTTTTAATTTGAATAAGGAAAACAGACATAATTGGCATTTAACATAAGCAAACAAAATTTATTATATAGTGCTGCTAATAATTACAGTGCTGAACAGAGCCATCTGTTCAATTCAAAAACTTCATTTTGAAATTGGGACTAAGTATAAGTAACACTTGTATTAGGTATACCATATCCAACTTGCTTCTCTTTTAAGAGTATTCATGAGGTTTTGTTTCCCCCATGATTGATACATTTGCAACTGTTTTGCCAGTGGTTTAATGGCTTAGTTTTAATTTCTTTGTTTTTATATAACTCTTTCAAAAATATTATATTCTTCAAATATTTCCTATGTGTAAAGGTCATTTCTATATAGGTTTGTAATCACTTTAGTTTTAAATATTTGTTTTTGTAAGATATCAAATTGAAAGATAAGTTATTTTCTTTTTCTACTTTATTTCCTTATTTATTTCTATGCATGTGTGAGTGTATTTATGAAAGACATTGTTTCCTTGGAGTCCTTTACAACCTCTGGCTTCTACAGGTTTTCTCCCACTTCTTCTAAATAGATCCCTGAGCCTTGAGGGGAGGATGTGATAAAGACATTGAATTTGGGGCTGAGTTTTACAAAGTTTTTCATTCGCTGCACATTGTCATAATTTCTTATTTTTTTACATTAAAGTATGCCAAGGATATAGAAGAATATTTAGCCTATAGTTAAGGTTTTTTGAGATCAATGAATGAAAAGGAAGGAATTAAAAAAAAAACAATATTTACCAAATGTAGGGAATGCTATAAGTATTTTATACAGTCTTAGTGAGTACTTATACAATACTTATAAGGAAAAAGTTTCTATATAGATAATTTAGTATAGATATAGAAGGATAGAAATATAGAGATAGAAATGTGGAGAGATATGAGGAGACATAGAGGTATAGATTCCAATAGGATATGAAGATATGAATAAAAAGCCCACTTCATATTTATACTCACCAAATTTATTATATGAATGTTCTATAATTTACTATTTCAGATACTTGACAATGATTGACTCTGAAGAAAAGGTTGATTTTATATTTTGACTTTAGAGCAATGACATAATTCAGCTATCAATAAAAAGGTAATGTAGGAAAGTAGACAGAATTTTTTTTTAAAAAATTATTGTCTTCTTCTGAGTTTTACATCTTGAGCCCTAATCCTGCTGATCCTCCTATCCCATCATATCTGCCCTTCACCCTTGCAACCTCTTCCCCAGACACACATACACATATACACAGAAAACAAACAGACAAACAAATCAAAGCATAGAAACATAACATTATGGAAGGTGTAGTATTTCACAGTGTGTCCCACATTATATCCCACTGTCCTCATATCTTCACTTGTATATGTTCATTGCAATGAGTCAGTAGTCTGTTTCAAGATGTCTGGTTTCTATGACACATCAAAATTGTATTCTCATTAGGACTCTTCCCTGTCATTTTGTTGCTGTGTCATGGAGACACTGAAGCTTTGAATCAGCAGAACTATACCTTCCATGCATCACAACCATTTGGGTATGTTGGCCCTGTCTCTTCCAGGCCACAGCACTTGGGAGAATGGACACTGAACCTTGTCTGAGCAGCACCATTACGCTGGCACTGGGGGGAGAGGATGCATGTGTATCAGCCCTGAAGGCAAAATCTTGTGAGATCTGGTTATCTCATGACACCACTGTTCTGACATTAGGTGGTATGGGTACAGGGGTGATGCTCTCCCCGACTTTCCCCTGGTCACCTGCAGTAGTCAGGAGAGCTTACCCCAAGGGCAATGAGAGTTGGAGAGCTGGTCCTAATTCTTCACTGACTGTAGCACTGAAGAGAGTAGGTCTTACACTTATCCTGGGAAACAGAGTGGAGCTGGTGTTGATGGCCAAAGCATGAGGCTAGCCAGCCACCGTGGTGTGATAGCAAGGGATCTTCCCCAGTCCCTCATAGCCTGCTAGCCTGCAACATTTGGGAGAATGGGATCTGTAACTGGACTGGATAGGAAAGTAGAGCTGACTTTAGAGAAGTGGTTGCAATTGAGCTGGCCCCTAGAGCATAAAGAGCAGGAGAGGTGACCCTGCCTCGTGCTTATGGAGGCATTTGGTAGCCTAGCTAGAGTAAGACTAGAGAGCTTGCCCTAGTGGTACTGATGCAGGAAATTCAGATAAAAGAACAAGTTAACTACTACCCAGACCCAGAACTTTGAGTTGGCCCACCCCAAAACCTACATTATCTGAACATGGTTAGAAGTAGACAGATTTTTATGATAGTGTAAGAGGTACTAAAGAAAACGTCAGTAGATGGATTGGCAGCAAAAGGAAGATCAGCAAGTAACTCAAATAGCTCAAAATAGAGAACTAAAAACCACATTGCTTCACAGGTCACAGGCTCTGATACCCAGAGAGAATAACCTCCACTTTAATTATTCAAACATTTTGTGACTATTTGGTTCTTACACTGTAGCCTATGTGGAAACATGCTTATTCCAATATAAAAATCTACAAAAATACATAACACTTTACTTCCTTCTCCAGTTTGACCAATTTCTGAGAATATTTTCTCTCTTGAATTATTTAAACTTTTGTCTAAATATTACTAGTTAACAGACTAATGTTTCTACTGAAAACTATATTGTGTGTCAATCTCATTCTTACAAGTTTATAAACTCTTCAACTTTTAAGGCATTACCCAACTATGTATTGTATTCTTCATTCATTTATAAATTAAAGGGAGGGTATAGGGAGATTAGAATAGGGGAATCAAACTGGGAATGAACAAAATATGTGCATGGTAATAGAGAGAGTATGTTTAGGTACAAGTAAGCTTAAGGGACATTTGTGATATTATATAGTAATCTACTACAGTACAAGCGTCTTAAAATATACACATATATGTAAGAACTCTACATGGAATCACCAAATAATAGGAGAGAAAACAACAACTATACATCTCTTACCACAAAATAAAAACTTGGCACTATTTAAGCCCTGTGTCAAGAGGAAGATTAGTTAGGCCATGAATTTGGGCAAAAATCAAATGAAATGCTGCTAAAGGTACATAGCAATATCATGACTTCTAATGACAGTCTGCTGTACTCATAGATTAATGTCATACTCTGAAACTATCAGGGAATCTTGTATCCCAGTGCCTATAGGATAGATAGAAAACCCCACAATTGGGCCAAATGCAGAGTGAGACATCTTGGAATAATCAGCCCTAAGTAGAATGTTTCCATCAGATCCCTTCCTTATGGGTCATGAAACTTTGCAAAAGAGGGGCAAAAAGATTGTAAGAGTCAAAGGAGATGAAATATACCACAGAAACAATACCATCTAGGCATGACAGAACTGATACACGTTTGAATTCACAAAGACTGGTAACTTCATAGAGCCTGTGTCGGGGACAGCTCTGCCAAATGTTGGAACCCACACTGCCAAAAGCTCGAGGACCAAAATTGTTAAAGCCTGTAGTACCCCAAGCTTTGGGGGTTAAATTGTTCTGGCTAGTACTGCTGCTCTGGTCTGTGAGTCAGGGTTCAGCAAGAGAGAGTGAGGGTAGACGTGAAGAATGGAGACCAGACAGAGTGTGATTCAGTCCCGTCTATTCTCAAATCTCTCTTCCTAGTCCAAGTCCCAAGTCTTGAGTTCCTAGTCTCTAGTTCCTAGTCTCTAGTGCCTCCAAGTTCCAAGTTTTCCAGTCCTTCTTCTGTCTGCCTCTTGCCTTTTATAAGTCTCACTTCTTAAGTCACACCTTTAAGTTACACCTTTAAGTCTCCTCTAAGTCACACCTTTAAGTCACATGCACCCAAGGGACAATCCTGGGTATATAAAACAAGATGTTATCAGAGTGTGCTCAGCTGTTGTAGGCTGTTGAGAACAAGTCTCTTGTCAGGGTGTATGGCTCAAGATAGCTGCAAGGATGATAGCCACCTTCTGTTGGCTCCCCACAAGCCTGCAGTGGTCTAAGCCAGATAGGGTTCAAGTAATAAGAGGGAAAGAGGGCACAGTCCCCTATTCTTATCCCAGAAGCTAGCTCCCACATGAGCACTAAAAAAATGAAATCTGGATATGTAAACCACACAGAAGGAAGGTCCCATGCTAAGCAGTATAAGGTCAACCCAAAATAAACTCAGTATTATTTTTGGAGGGGTTTTGTTTTGCTTTATCTGTTATTTTCTGTGGTACTTTTCTTTTTCTACAGATCTTTTGATTATATATTATTATTTCCAAGTTTATGTCTTTATAAAATTTCTGGGTATGTGAATGTGTAAGTCTCTACCTACATATGTCTTTCTTGTACTTCTTTTTGAATCTTTTATTTTTGCTCATTTGATTGTTTTGTTTTATTTAGGTTTCCCCATTTTGTTTTGTTTTTATTTTCTCTTACTTTTTCTCTTAAGATGTCTGTTTTCTAATGAAAGTGAGCCTAGGAAAGGTATAGATTTTAGTGGGTAAGAGTTTGAGGAATTTTGGGTGGAGTTGGGAGAGGAAAAATTGTAATAAGAATATACTATATAAATTAATTTAAACTAAAATGATTACCTTAAAAAATTGAGACTCCCAATGATAATTGAAAACAGAGAATTAGAAAGAGTAAATAACAGATCTATCAGTCAACACATATTAAAATGCATATTCAAACAATACACTAGCAACAATATCAGACTGCTCATACTAAAAATATTAACATTTTCATTTGCATATGTGCATGGTAGTTCCCATAAAGGAGAATCTGTTATTCAAAGAGCAAAAAGATCCATCTCTATGGGTAGGAGAGACCACAGATCTAATCATTAAAAAAGATTCATTTTGTGGTGGAGATACCAGTATGCTATACGACTGAGATTACATGTTGATAGGTATAATATTTATGTCACCATGTTAAATAAGCTATTACTTTATGAACATTATGAGTTTTTTATTGCTGCAATACCATATCAAAAATAAAGAAACTTTAAAAAATGTAATATTTTAGGGTTTTATCAGATTAAAATTAAAATGGGTAGGACTATAGATGGAATTTCATGGTAGAAAACCTGCTTACTATATACAATGCCATACAGGTGATTTTTAACATTCAGGAGTAAAGTTTTAAAATTTTAAACTGATGCCAATTTATTCTGCCTCAGAGTTTCTGGATGCCTGGAGGAAAATTCATTTCCCTTTTCATCCACTTGTTAGTTAAATTTGATCTTTGTGAAGATTTCTCTGTCCTATTGAATGTCATTTGAGAGCTTTTCATCTCAAAACTGATATTGAAACATGTACTTCGCAAGCTGACATTTCTCCATTTTTCTCTTCTGTTTTCCTCATACAGAGTACTATTATTTTAATGTATTAGCCAATTAAGATTCAAATTGATTTCTAAAGAAATAAGTTATTTTTTCCATAATGCCTTAAACTATAAATAATTATTTTAAAACATATAGTCTAACATACACAATTTAGGTAGCAGTGTTGCTTCAGAAAAAGCATTGCCCTATCTCTTAAATCTTTGTTTTCCTCTTCTTTGAATGCCATACTGTCCTTTATTTGTGTCTAAAACTCATTTTTCCACTGATTATAGATTACAATCAGAAATCGAGGCTGATATTTTTTAGGTGTAGACGTCAAAAGTGCTTTATTAGAAGTCACTGAGTAATGACAGCTGTTTGCCATGTAGGAAATAGAGATGGACTTGTTCCCATATCCACATACCCCCAAACTAGTGAGCTTCTGCACATACATCAGTTTGAGCTTGGGGAAAAACAAACAAACAAACAAAATAAAGTAACTCAACAGAAAATATAACAGGAAAATGAAACAGCATACTTTACTATAATTTTCACATTTGCTCTAAATTGCATAAGCATGATATAAATGCTAATAAAATAAATTCTGTTTTATGATCTACTTAAATTTTTATACCAGAATGATAAAATAGTTCTGATTTCTGGTTGATATTTTGAAAGTGATAGGAATAGAAAGCAAGAGTTTAAACAGTCTATAGGGATACTCTAAAGACATCAATGTGAAAAATACAGTAGACAAATCACTTTTATACTCATTACCCATGCATACTGGATCACTTTATCAAGAAATTTTATGAGAGGAAATTAATAGGAATAGGAAGTAGTGTGACATTTTCTTCCATTTCTCTCTCCAAATTTTAGGTTTTCCTAGGAGATGCACAGCCTTAATTATTTGCTGTAATAAAAATACCCTAAAAATTAACTTGAAGAAGAAAAGTTTTATTATAGCACATAGCTCAAGGTTCCAGTCCATCATCATGAAGAAATCAAGGCTCTATGAAGTTGAAACAGATACATACTATATTGGCAACTTCTTGTCATTGCAATTAAACTACAGTCAAAATAATGCTTCACAGGAATGCACAGAATCCCATCTCCCAGAAGATGCTATATTTTGTCAAACTGATAATTAACACTAACTACTAATGGAAATGATTATTTATATTTTTTGAATTGAAGGTTTTGGTAAACTTCCTCTTTAATACTTCTGTAACAAATCACAAAATAGTTTTGAACAAAGGTGATGTTTTCCCAGGTATCCACAAACCCATGAAGATAGTTGATATTGAAGCTATAATCTCAAAAAGATATAATAAAGAACTTTTAGTGTATTCCTTATGATTATTAAAATCATAATAAAAGAAATAACAAAAAAATTGGCAATTGAATCTGGGTGGGCTGACACCAGTGGCAGCAAAATGTGGAACTCTGTGAGCGGCAGGCTAGCCTTGTCCACATAGAGAGATGCTTTCTCAAAATAACCAGCAAACAAAAATGGTGATTGCTTTCCATAACTTGATAGAGTGATGATTTTTTTATTTTTTAATTGAATTATTTTGTTTTTTGAGTAAGTCATACATGAATACTACATCTACATTACATGTACCTTTCTATCTCTTTCTTCCAACTTCTTTCCTCCCAGAAAATTCAAGAGCATTTCCCCTTAGTGTTCTACCTTCTGTTTTCTCAACCCATTTCCATCTTGTTAGTTCCCTTTGTGAACCCTATGTACTTTTACTACTGTATTCATGTGATATATAATGTATTTCTTTTCTTCAGTCAATAAATGACTATATCCTTGGGACTAATACTAAATTTTGTTGAGGCCTAAGCTGGCCCACTTTGGGCGGCCAAAAAATGTTGGGACCTGAGCAAAATGTTGAGGCCCGGGCTACCCCGTGTTTGTGGCCACTGTATCCCAGCCCAAGCTGCCGCTCCGGTCCGCGGGTAGGGGTTCAGCAAGAGAGAGAGTGAGGATGGACTCGAAGAATGGAGACCAGACAGAGTGTGTTTCAATCCTGTTTATTCTTCAGTCTCTCTTCCTCTAAGTGTCTCCTTCTCTGTCTTCTCTCTGCTGATTCTGATTCTCTGATCTCTGTCTGATTCTGTACCCGTCTGCCTCTGCCTTTTTATATGTCTCACTTCTAAGCCATGCCTTTTGGGCACACCTTTAATCATGCCCTTAGGTCTTGTCTCTAAATCTGATCTCTACACTTCTAAGTCACACTCTTAAATTACACACCTTTAATCTCACACACCTTTAATCTCACACACTCAAGGTATCTAAACCAAGATTATCAGAGTGTGCTCAGCTGTTATAGGCTATTGTAATCCAAGTCGAATGTCAGGGTATATGGCTCAAGATGGCTGCAAAGCTGATAGCCACTTTCTGCTAAAAGTCGGCCCCCAACAAAATTTTGCTTTGGCTTAGCATAATAAAAGTTTCTTAGTTTCTGTAGCCGTTTGTAAATCCAACAGCCAGGTAGATGTTGCACATCTTTAAAATGATGCTCTTGAACAGGTGAATTATTAGATTGTCATCAGGGATTAGGCACAATATGTCTTGATGTGTGACCTTTTATGTCTTATTCACTCATAAATGGTATTGCTACTTGGAAAAGAGTTAAAAACTCTTTTGAAAATATGAAAAATGGTGACATATTTCTAAAAGCACCTGCTTGTTAAACGAGTTGCAATTTAAAATGGGTACTTTGAAAATATAAATTTCTTATGAAGGAATTTAACCTTCTTTTTTGCATGTTCTGTTTCCAGACTGTGGTGTTTTCAAAATGGTTTCAAGTTAGTATACTACTATCATCTTCTTACATTCATATCCTTTGGAAACAACGCTGATGATTACAAGGGAGTAATTTCAATTCTCCATTCATCTAATTGCAAGTTTAATAAGTTGTTTGTGCTTGTAAATTGTTGATTCACTTATCTTTTTAACTGAAAACATTAAAATACCTATTGGCCTCCAATTTGTTATACTAAACAGAAAAGATTGTAAATGTTTATTTTTCTAAGAGTACTGATAAAGTTAGAGAAAATATATGTGATATTTTATTGTAATTCAGTAAAATAAATGTCAATAAAGTACTTTTATAATGGAATTGCTGTAAGGCTAGCATGACCTGAGATTTGTCAGGTAAACGGTATTGGAAATGTACCAGAAAATACAAAATCTTCTCAGAAGATTCTTTGAGACTCTTAAAAATAAAAGCATACAAAAATACATCAGAAAACTTTCTGGTCACCTAAGACAAATTCAATTTTACTATCAATTTACTGTTAAATTTGGTGTTCTTTATTTTATGATTATGAAACTGGCTCATTTGGATACTGTGTCTCTATTCCATAGGATTTTAGACTGTATTGCCATAATCTGAAAGTATGACTAGACTAGAACATTCACGATACCTCATTAATATATTTGACACATTGGTAAGGATGGCAGACAGGCAGAAGTCAGGACACAAGGTCTACTAGCTCTCTTTCTTTTTCAACTTAGTGTTAGAGACTTTTCTTAGCTGTTTCTTATTGTGCAAAGTTTATACATGATAGCTCAGAATGTTTAAGTGTATAAAAGCATGAAGTTTACAAGTACCTTAAAATTTTATGCCCCAATGGATACAGCATTCCTTTGTACCCCATTGGATAAGCTGAGTCACAAAGGCAGTGATTATTCATTGTGGGATAAAGCAAAGATGAAGAACACAAATAACCATTGTTCATTTGATGCTATCTGAGACAACTTACTTGATTACATGGGATAACAATTCATTCAAAGTTCAAGTTTTCAGACCAGTGAGATGTCTCACCAGGTAAAGTTACTTGCCATCTCCAAGACTGAAGATATCTGAATTCTATCCCCATAACAAACATTGTAGAATGAAAGAACCACTCCTAAAAGTTGTCCTCTGGCATACACATGTATGATATGACAGATGTGCATTCTTCACAACATACAAACACACACACAGACACACACATATATGTATATATATACATATATATATATATATATATATATATATATATATATATATGTTAAATTTGTTGAAATATTAGAGCTCCACAAAGCTTGGATACTGCCCACTACTTTTCTTAGCTGATAGATCAAGTAGAAATATGTCCTGGATCCAAAGTCTTAGTGCTTAAAAGATAAAAGTAGTCATTCAAAGAATCATGATCTTTGGAGCAATACAGAATATATGTCTACAATTCTAAAAAATTTTGTATTGTAATCAGAAAATCATAAAAATGTATAGATCAATCCTCTATTGTCAGAGAAGCTTCTTTCTGCAATAGATAGGGACAAATATAGAGACTCACAGACAGACATAGTGAAGAGAGTAAAGGACCTTAGAATACTCATTCCTAAATGCTATGTCTCCATCAAATTCATCACCTCAGGGCTCGGGGAACTCTACTGAAGAATTAGTAAAAAGAGTGTAAGAGCCAGAAGGAATAAAGGACACTGAGAAACAATGTTTTCTAAACACATCACAACTGATGCTCATGTGGAATCACAGAGACTAAAGCAGTACGCACAAGGCCTGAATGGATCTATATTGGAATGGGTCCTAGAACAAAAAGAAGTGGATAAAAACCCCTATCACTAAAACAGAAGCTATTTCCAATTGATAAGTGCTTGCAAATAAAAATTTTAGTTTTCTCCAAAGAACTCTCACTAGGGAAACTCCTCTCTTAATGGTAGGCCCCATGCCTAGAAGTAGATGGCCAACATAATTTTACCTAAATGGCATCTTTGGGGTGTCTTTGTTTCAAAATGTTGTATCAAGGTAGTTGATACTTTTCATTTTACATTACAGGTCATTTCTTTAAATACTATGGCTTCTGGTCTTGTGTTTTTATGGGATTTCTCTCTCTCTCTCTCTCTCTCTCTCTCTCTCTCTCTCTGTGTGTGTGTGTGTGTGTGTGTGTACTTATGTGTCTGCATCTATGTTATTCTAGTGTGTGTGTGTTTGTGTGTGTGTGTACTTATGTGTCTGCATCTATGTTTTTCTAGTGTGTGTGTGTTTGTTTGTGTGTGTGTACTTATGTGTCTGCATCTATGTTTTTCTAGTGCTTTTTCTTTGGCTCTTTTTCTTCTGTTTTTTTTCTATTCCAGTTTGTTTCATTTGTTTTATCTTATTTTTATTATTATTCCTTAGATTCATGTATGTTGTCTATGAAAAAACAGAAGAGGTATGGATCTGATAAAAAGGAAAGTGGGGATAAACTAAAAGAAGATGGAAGGAACCATAATCATAATATATTATATGAAAATAATTATTTTCACTAAAAGAATCAATAAGAAAAAAGGTAGATGTGTAAAGTCAATCAAAAATATTTCAGTGAGAGTAAAATATAGCAGTATATATAATTTCAGAATAAGGGAGTTACATGACAATTTGGCAATCTGTCCAAAAAAGTGAAAATTTAAAATATGGTTCTCTGTAACATCACAGAATGCTAGTTTCAGATTCCCTGCTTTCTTTAAATGTTCTTCAATCTTCCTTTATTCTAGACTGCTCAAGATTTCTGCTCATCAGAGTAATAAATCGACATTGGCAGTCATAAGTATTGAGATCACTAAAGAGTCCAATCTTTAGATATATGGGCAGGTCAAATAAAATAAAATCTGTATTCATATTCACCTGGGAATACATACTGCATTAGACTATTTATTATAACTTATCTTAAAATAATAACTTTTTATTGGAACTTCCTCATCACTGTAATCAAAAAATATATGTAGCAAAAAAGAATCCATTTGATAGAGTAACATTTCTGTGAATATCACTTATATGATCATAATAAGTTTAATTCTTTAGCATACAATGAAGAACAACATAACTATTCCAATGTTGCATCAAGTTGGAAAGCTCAGACTAGAAGAAGAACATGAAGCTATTGTCATCTTCTCAGTAGATATGTAACATCATTGGGCAAGTTTTAAATAATGTTTAGGACACTTTGATGAGAATAAGCATTATGAGACAAAGAACTTGAAGAAATTTGCTGTATAAGTGAATAATAGAACAATCCTGGCCAAATATGTGGAACTACAGACTGGAGATAAAGGTAGCTTGAAGTCTATGCACATAAGGAACATGGATTGTTTCATATGTGCTCTGAAAGTGTAAGTAGATTTGGTGGGTATGTTATGGAGAAGGTGAGACAAAATAATCTTTAATCTCTATTTGAAAGTTGATTAAAATAAAATGAAGACATATTGATTACTATCATGGAGAAGACTATATTAGTTTGCATGGGCCACACAGAATAATGATGAAACTGCCAAATCTGGAAAACATAAGAAAGATGAATGAGTTTCTTGTGGTTATTGCCAGTCTAAAGCTATCTCCTTTCTTGTTATATGCAATGGTCTGAGTGTTTGGATCCCCCATATTGGTTTCTTGATATCTTAATCTCAAAGTGCTGATATTAGGAGGTTAAGAATTTTTGAAACATTGTAAGTCATATGAATGGATTTCAAATTAGTGAAATTAATTCCATTCTTAAAAGGGTCCCAAGAAGGATCCTCTCTAATTTATAAGATATGGTAAACAGTTGCCACTTATGATGAATGGTGTTTCATTGAAAGCTGAATCTTCAAGAATACTGGTCTTGGAACTCATAGCTGCAGGAAAAAATGAAAAATAGGTTTCTGTTGCATGTAAGCCACCCAGTTTGTATTTTTTTATAGAAGTCACAGAAAAGATAGAGTTGTGATTTAAATTTAGGGAAAAAGTAGCATTACCCAGAAGAATCTGGATAACCAAGTACTTCTCTGAAAAAGAGTTTGGACCAGTGGTTCTCTACCTGTGGGTGGCAACATCTTTGGAGAATTAAATGACCCTTTCATAGAGGTCAAATATTAGATATTTACATTATGATTTATAATAGCAACAACAAAACAATTTTATGGAAGGGGGTCACCCCAACATGAACAACTAGTAGGATTAAAGGATTGTAACATAAGGCAGATAGATAACAACTTTTTTATACAATTCTTTTCGTATCAATTTAAGTACATTAAAATGATTTGTTATTGAAGAAATAGAAAATTGTTGACTCCTTTCTAGAATACAGATCAGAAACATTAAGAATTTTTTCAAATAAATGATGAAATGGTACTACACAGTTGTGTTTAACAATTTTAAAAGCCATGTGTATTAATATATTCAACCATAGAAGCTGGATAGTTTGCCTATTGTGGCTCTAATAAAATAAAAAAAAAATGAACAAATGCAACTTCGGTAGGAAAGGGTTAATTTCAGCTTACTCTGCTAGATCATAGTCTATCATTGAGGAGAATCAAGACAAAACCTTAAGTAGGAACTTGAAGCAGAAGTCAAAGAGGAATATTGCTTACTTATTGTCTCTGTCTTTGCAATGTGATCTCAGCCATAGAAAAAAACATTAAATATATGCTAACTTTGTCTCAATAAACTTGATTAGTAAAATTAATAGCATCCAAATATAGATCATGAACCACAGTTTGCCATCTACTAGTCTTGTTCTTCTGTAATTTCATTAAGCATAATTTCAGGTTTGTAATTTTATTTTCACATGTTGTATTATCTAAAATACAGTAGCTATCTGTTGGTTAAGGGGGTCCAGTGACTGCACCACCATGGGGCTAGGGCTGCTTGGGGAGGCAGGACGCAGGAAGTTTGACTGTGCTTACCCCACTCAGGTGCCAGGTAAGAGTCTGGCTATGTGAAGGCACAGAGACACCCACCACTCCAGGGGTGGGGGAGCACAGTCTGAGTTCCTGGGGCAGCTGGAGCTGGCTCAGGGGTTCTGGGGCCTGCAGGGTGGCTGGGGATTGTCTAGTTCTCAGGCTATTGGGCACCCAGGCACGACTGGAAGCCTTGGAAAAGCTGAGAACAAAGTGGGGGCCTATGGGCTGTACTGGCCTGTGGCCTGGGGGAGAGAGGGAGAGTGCTCCAGCTGGGTCCCACTGGGATGGGGGATGAGAGTTCTTGGTTTGTAGCAGTGGTCAGATTAAGATGGTAGTTGCAGTGGCTGGGAACACAGAGAGGTCTTCTGCAGGAGATTAGATGCTGCTCTTTAGGCAAAGGCCTGTTCCATTGTTCCCCATAGTGGAACCTGATGAAAAGAAGGCAATACATGGTTTAAAAGCTTTTATTGTCATGGTGGAAAGTAAATGAAAAACAACTGTACCCATTTTCTCAAGTTCTGCCTAAAGTTAAATATCTTTTGCAGGGAGGAGTATCTGGGAAGAAAAGCTTAATTGGCTAAGCCCTTCAGCCTTTAGGTACCTCATTAAAATGGACACCAATCTTGAGGCTACATGCCCTGATTATCATGTCCTCTACCTATGGAGGGGCTAGGGGCCTGGTCCTTCCATGCCTGAAGAACACAAATCTATGGAGTTATCTCACATTATCTCACATATTATATATATTATATATATTATATAATTATATATATATTTATTATTATAATTTTATATATATTTTTATATATTATATATATATTATTTATATATATTATTATATTATAATTTTATATATATTTATATATTATAATATTAATATATTATATATATAATTATATATATTATATATATTATATATATATAATTATATATATATTATATATATTATATATATAATTATATATATATTATATATATATCCTAGATCTAGATATTATAATGCTAATTATTTCTAGGAAACAAAAAACACACAACTAACAAACCAAAGTCATGGGAAATTTAATACTATGGAAACTGAGGAATGAGAACAGTAACTGTGGAGCTGTAATCTTTCAAAGCAAGCACAAACAAATAAAAAAGTGAACATATTTCAGATATCCGCCAAAAATCAAGAAGTCATTTCAATCTGTCTCAAATGGATTAAATAAAGAATTCATATAGCTGGATGTTCAGAAATGGGGAGAATTCTAGGATAACCCCAAGAAGATTTTCAGCTCTGTTTTTCTACAGATCTCTCTGTACACCATTTTTAAAGCATAGCATTCATATTACTATTAAAAGAACAGATATATAAGTTGATAAGCAAGAGAAAGAAATGTATAAAGTTTTCTGCTCTATTTTGACTCTAAGAAAATAGTTTCATAGTGTGGTTTTTACAATATTGCCTTCTATTGAGGTAACTGGAAGACAGAAACTGGCTATACTAATGCATGTAACAATATACATACATTAGATTTTCAAGAAATATTTGGAATAGTATATGGAATTTTCTTACTAATAAACACATGCACAATCTCAAGAATATCTACATTCCTACTATAATTGTTAGGCTTTAAAAATATTCTATCTATCTATCTATCTATCTATCTATCTATCTATCTATCTACCTATCTATCCATCCATGCATCATCTACATATCTAACTATCTGTCTATTGAATCTCCCAGGAGCCATCCAGGATAAGCTAAAACTTAGCAGGGGATCTTCCTGAGATGGTTTCACCCTGGACTGTAAAGCCATAATGAATGCACCCTTGTAGGCAAAGACGTAGGGACTACATTTTAGTAAAGATTCCTGCTATTAATATGCTTTCTCTGTTATTATTAAATATATAAAATAATGACTACATATTAGCCTACCCTTTTGAACAGATTTCTGTAGAACAAAAAAGATGTACTGTCTAGTAGTTATGCAATGTAAACAAATAGATTATTTCTTAAATATTAATGATGATTCTATAAGAATTCTTAAAATTATACTAGTAATTATTAAGCCCTTTGTAAGAGTATTGCTATTAACTCATTTCTGATATTAAAACTGTAATGAGAACTCTACAAGTCTTCATGAGTCACCAGTTAATTGCTTCTGAGATGGAAAGCAGGCATTTACAACTTAGAACACATTCCAAGAGGTTGTGAAATAATTAACCACATGACGTAAAAAGAGAATTCACGATTTATTGCAGGTGCAAGGACAGAAAGTATATTGACTGGGTTTATCTATACAAAACGTCAGTGATGACTTAGCTGTTGTCTTTAACTCTCTGGGAACCTGTAGAGCTAGTGACAGATAACGAATGTTGAGTATTATTGGATATATATGTAAAGATCTCTGTTGTAAATGTCTTATTCAATTTACAATTTGAATTTATGTATGAACGTTTACAGAACTTTGGTAAAAAAAAAAAAAGATGATTGGAAAAACCATATGATCTAATCCCCTAGAAAAGGTGTAAAAAGGCACAAACATTACATCCAAGGTGTTTTTACATCAAAGCAGGAGGTGAAAGTAAGATAAGGAGGACAGCAGTATAAAATAACTTAGAAATTTAAAGGAAACTTAGGAATTAATCAAGCAATACACAGAATGCAGATAGAACTAGGGACAAAGAAAAAGCTGAAAAGAGAGCAGGAAGAGCAGGCAAGCTTCTCTTAGCCATGGGAAGGAACTAGTATTTTTCTTTTTTTTTCTTTTGATATTTTATTTATTTACATTTTAAATGTTGCTTCCTTTCTCAGTCCTTCCCCTGAAACGCCCATTGTCTTGTGTCTGATTTTACTGGAAATGCTTTAAGTTTCTCACAATTTAGTTTATTGCTGTCAATTGGATTGCTATATGTTATGTATCTTATCTGTTTATGTTTTTGTGTCCTGTATTCCTGATTTTTTAATATACTTAACATGAAAGGATTTTGGATTTGGTCAAAGGCTTTTGCAGAATCTAGTGAGATGATCGTGGGACATTTGTCTTCCAATATTTATATATGGTAGATTAGACAGCTTTTCATATATTGAATCATACCTGGAATGAAGCCTAATTGATTATGGTTTTTCCTTGTGTTCCTTGATTCAGTTGACAAGTATTTTATTGACTATTTTTGCATCAATGGTCATAAAAGAAATTGGTCAGAAGTTTTCTATCTTTATTGAGTCTTTGTATGATTTAGGTATCAGAGTGACTATAAACATCATAGAATGAGTTGAACAGTGTTCCTTCTGTTTGTATTTTATGGAATAGTTTGAGGAGTATTGACATTAGCTCTTTTTGAAAGTCTGGTAGAATTCTGCATTAAAACCAACTGACTCTTGATTTATATTGCTTGTGAGACTTTTAATGACTACTTCTATTTCTTTAGGACTGTTTATATAGTTTGCCTGATCCTGATTTAACTTTGGTAAGTGGTAACTGTCTAGAAATTACCTACTTTGGTAAGATTTTCCAATTTTGTGGAGTAGCGTTATTTGAAGTAAGACCTAACAATTCCTTGAATTTTCTCAATGTCTGTTATGTCTCCCTTCTCATTTCTGATATTGTTTATTTGCATACTATGTCTATGTCTTTTGTTTAGTTTGTCTAAGTGTTTCTGTATCTTACTGATTTTCTCTAAGAACCATTTCTTAGTTTTGTTGACTCTTTGTAATGTTTTCCTTGTTTCTAACTGATTGATATCAGCACTGACTTTTATTATTTCCTGCATTATACTTCTCTTTGGCATGCTTGCTTCTTTTGTTTTGAGAGCATTCAGGTGCAGTTTTAAATTGCTGATATGAGAAATTTTTAATTTCTTTCTGGAGGTACTTAATTCTCTGACCTTTCCTCTTAGCACTACATTCATTGTGTTCCATAAATTTATGTATGTTGTATCTTAATTTTCGTTGAATTCAAAAAAACTCTTTAATTTCATTCTGTATTTCTTCCCTGACCCAAAGATTACTGAGTAGAGAACTGTTCATTTTCCATGAGTGTGTATTCTTTCTGGTCTTTCCCTTGTTGTTTTAATTATTGAAATTTTCTTGCATCTGTTGAGGCTTTCATTGTGATTGACTGTAAGTTTAAGTTTGGAGAAGGATCCATGAGGTGCAAAGAAGGTATTTTTTGTGTGTTTCAGTAAAATATTCTATAGATATCTGTTAGGTCCATTTGATGCATAATGTCTATTAGTTTAGTTCTTTCTCTGTTTAGTTTTTTCAAGATGACCTGTGAATTGATGAGAGTGGGGTGGTGAAGTCTTTCATATTATTGTACTGAGTTTGATGTGTGATTTATGCTTTAGTAATGCTTCTTTTGCAAATGTGGGTGTTGCTCTGTTTGGGGCATTGATGTTCAGAATTGAGACACTGTCTAGGTAGATTTATACTTTGAAGAGTATGAAGTATTCTTCCCAGTCTCTTTTGTGTACTTTTGGATGAAAATCTATTATATGGAATATTAGATTTGCTACTGCAGCTTATTTCTTAGGTCTATTTGCTTGGATACCTTGTTTTCAGCCCTTTGCTCTGAAGTAATACATATGATTATGCTTGAGGTATGTTTCTTGTATGCAGCAGAATGATGGATCCTGTTTTTGAATCCATTCTTTGATCCTTTGTCTCTTTATTTAGGAATTGAGTCCATTGATATTGAGAGATATTAATGATCAGTGATTGTCACTTCCTGTTATTTTGATGTTGGTGGTTTTAGTGTGTGTGTGTGTGTGTGTGTGTGTGTGTGTGTATGTGTGTGTGTGTGTGTGTGTGAGAGAGAGAGAGAGAGAGAGAGAGAGAGAAATAGAGAGAGAGAGAGAGAGACAGAGAGAGAGAGAGAGAGAGAGAGAGAGAGAGAGAGAGAGAGAGAGATAGAGATATTTATGTGATTTTCTTCTATGTGCTCTTATTGAATTATTTCATGATTTCTTGGGTGTAGTTATGATTCTTGGATTGGAGTTTGTTCTAGTATTTTTTGTCGAACTGTTGTGGGTTTTTTGTTTGTTTGTTTGTTTGTTTGTTTTTGACAGATATTGTTTGATTTTGGATGTGTTTTGAAATAACTTCTTTCCTTCTTTTTCTTTTATGGTAATTGAGAGATTTTTTGGGTGTAGCAGTCTAGTTTGGCTCCTGTGGGGTCTTTCTTTATCTTTTTTCCTCTCTCTCTCTCTCTTTCTCTCTCTCTCTCTCTCTCTCTCTCTCTCTCTCTCTCTCTCTCTCTTTCTCTTTTTTTTTATGATGCAAGATATGCCTTGGCAATTTTAGCTTTTAGAGTCTCTGTTTAGATACTGGGTGTAATTCTAGTAGCTCTGCCTTTGTATCTTACTTGCCTTTGTCCTTTGTTGCTTTTAATATTCTTTTTTTCTGTAGATTTTTTTATTATTATTTGATGGGAGGGTTTTTTTCTGGTCTTGTCTAATTGGTATTGTGAAGATTTCTTGTACCTTTATAAGCATGTCCTACTTTAGATTAGTAAAATTTTCTTCTATGACTTCATCAAAAATATTTCTTGGCTTTAGAGCTTAGAATCTTCTCCTTCCTTTATTTTCACTATTATTGCGTTAGGTCTTTTCATACTATCCCAGATTTCCTGGATGCTTTGTGTCAGAAATATTTTAGATTTCAATTTTATTTGACAAATCTATTACTTCTAATGGTACTTCAATATCTGAGGTTCTGTCTTCTGTCTCTTATATTCTGTTGGTGATCATAGCTTCTGTAGGTCCTATTTGTTTTCCTAGTTCCTTGCATTTCCAGAATTTCTGGTTTGTGTTTTTCATTTAGTGTTTCAATTCATTTTCAGGTCTCAAATTGTTTTATTCATCCGCTTCAATTGTTTGATTTTCTCTCTGATTTCTTTGAGTGATTATTAGTATCATCTAATTGTTTATGTTTTCCAGAAGTTCTTTGAGTAATTTATTCATTTCCTCCAATTTTTCTGTGTGTTTTCCTTGATTTCTTTTAGTGATTTATTGATTTCCTCTTTAAAGATCTTATTCATCTTCATAAAGTTTGTTTTAATGGTACTTTCTTTTTCTTCAGCTGTACTTGAATATTGAGGATTTGCTATAGTAGGATATCTGGACCCTGGTGCCTACATGCTGCCCTGAATATTAGGATTATAGTCTTACACTTGTGTCTAGGCATCTGAGTTTGTGGTGATAATTGGTCTAGGTACCAATTTCTGAGTTCTCTTTTGACTTTTTTTTTTAAGTTTTTTTGAGTTTTTTTTTTTTTTTTTTTTTTTTGAGGGAAGTTTTTTTCTTGGTTTCCATTTTCTCACTAGTATTCTAGCCAGAGTAGACTCTTGTTGAGAAGGAATGCTCTGCTTGAGTTAGTCAATAGACGTCTGATGTCCAGGATAGCACACAGAAATGACTTTAGCAAGTTCAAGACATCATAAAACAATAATGTAAAAAATAAGAAAAGGAAGAAAATGAAATATTTTATATATGTCAATTCTCAATCTTAGCAAAGTTTCACTCACTTCCTCTTTGACCCAGTACTTCTCACTAACAAAGTTCAAGATTAAGCACAGGAAAACATTTGAGGAAATGTTTCACTTACTGGAAACTGAAACTTCAGGCTTAACAAAATGGATTGATGAAAGTGATATTATTTGCTTTCAGAAAAAGATCTTCACTAAATATACAGACATGTGATAGAGAGTTCTGAAGATGGAATCTTGTCTGTAGATGATATATGTATGCTTATGTGCCCCAGCCTTTCATTGACATGCAGTGTGAAGTACACAGGATTGAACTTAAGGGACTAAGTACCACACTTCTTTATTATTCTTTCTTTCTTTTTTTTTAATTGGATATTATATTTACATTTCAGATTTTATCCCTTTTCCCCATTCTCCTCCTATTCCATCCCACTCTTCATGCTTCTATGAGGATGTGCTCTCACCTAATCCCCCAATCTCACCTAGCCACCCTCAAATCTCCGCCCCCCACCCCACTTGGTTGTTCAGCCTTCATGGGACCAACAATCTCTTCTCCTACCTATGCCCAACAAGGACATCCTCCCCTACATATACAGCTGGAGCCATGGATCCCTCCCTATGAGCTCCCAGGCTGGTGTTTAGACCCTGGGAGCTCTGGTTGGTTGTTATTATTGCTCTCCTTATGGGGCCAGAAACACTTTCTGCTCCTTCAGTCTTCTCTCTCTCTTCTCTATTGGGAAAACTTTGATCAGATCAGTGGTTAGCTGTGAGCATCTGCCTCTGAATGCATCAGACTCTGGCAGACCTCTAAAGAGACAGCTATATCAGTCTCTTATCAGCATGCACCTCCGGGCATCCATATCAGTGTCTACCTTTGGTGACTGCACATGGAATGGATACCCAGGTGGAATAGTACCACACTTATGAGTGAACATAATTCTTTCAAACAAAATTTGTTATAGAAAGTATATACAGTTTTTTCTAGGTTTCCATTTTAAGATAGGGGAGCAGGCTCCTTTAACAGAGTCTGTTACATAAGCACATTCTTTTCTAGTAGAATCTTGGATGAATGACAAGATTCTGTCAGAACTAAGGCAGTCTCAAAGAAGCAACTGCTCCTGAGAAAGGTATGTTGGTGATAGTTCACTAAGGGAGGATTTAGAAATATCAGAGTCTTCTTCCCCAGTAATCCTAATGACTTTGGAACCTCTCTTAACCTCTGCCCTTCATTAAGATCCAGTAATCTCTTCTCTTATGATTTTTCAGAATTGTGACCACAGACAAAATTCCTGGCCACGGTATCAAGGGATAGTTACCTCTGGCCAGAATAGAAAAGCTGAAGTATGTACAAGAATGTGGCGTAGTGAAGCAAGGCCAGAGACCAATATGGACTACAAAGTTCATAGAGTAGTAGTCTATGTCATGGTAGAAGTCAAACAGTGGAAAGTCATAGGTGCAGGACAAATTTCATCCAAATACATTGAACGGCTCAGCGGAGTGTGCCTGCTTGTTCACTCAGAACCAGATGGCTCACCAATTATGGAGTACAAGATTCTTCCTAACGTGCCATATCAGAAACATCAAGAGGAGGTAATCATTTGGTCTGAAGCTAAGAACCACGGTATGGCAATACATTTCCTGACACCAAACGGTTGTCAAGAGATCTGGGAAGTTATCTGCGAAGTTCAAGGTAAAGATCCAAGTGTAGAAGTCACACAAGAACTCACTGATGATCTGGAAACCTTTGAAGAACTGCCACCAATCAAGACTCTGATTGAGATGTCAAACTGTGAACTCCATTTCCTTGAAAACATTGCAAATTTATTTTCCTGTGTTGATGAAATGCCAAGCCAGAAAGAAAGGCTGGTGCTGATCTTCGAAAATGAAAGTAACATGAAAAAATTGCTACAGCTGTTCAAAACTTGTGAAAAGCATCAGAACCTGGAAGGCTTACACTATTTAAATAGCATCGTTAAAGGAATCCTGCTTCTAAATGATACATGCTTGTTTAAGATGATGTTTTCTGATGAATTCATCATGGATGTGATAGGGTGCCTTGAACATGGCCCTGGTTTTGATCAGCCAAAGAGGCACAGGAATTTCTTGACTCAAACTGCCAAATTCAAGGAAGTTCTGCCAATAATGCACTCAGAACTCAAGCAAAAAATACACCAGACCTATAGAATGCAATATGTTCATGATATTATGGAGCCCACCCCACCCATATTTGAAGCAGATCATCTTTCTAATCTTACTGCCATGATTTTTTTCAATAAAATTGAAATAGTTACCATGCTGCAGAAAGATAAAAGATTTTTGCTTCAAGTTTTTTCTCAGCTAAAAGATAACACTGTAGGTGATGAGAGACGACATGAATTGTTATTATTCTTCAAGGAATTCTGTGCATTTGTTAAGACATTACAGTCTCATAAGAAACATTCATTACTGAAATCAATGATAAGGCTTGGAATCATGAGTGCACTGAAATCTGTAGTATACATACATGATTACAAAATACAAGTAGCTGCTCTGGAAATATTTGCTAATCTAGTAAAATATTGTCCATGCCTTGTTCGAGCTTATGCAATGAAAGAAGCTCAAGACAGTGAAGATAATGATGAGCTTATCATTAATGTCATGATTGAACAAATGATCTGTGATGCTAACCCTGAATTTTCATTAGGCATTATTATGACAACAGTTCTGCATATTCTTCTTGATATAGAAAATATACGTGTCACAGCTAAGAAAAGGAAATTTCTCAATTTCTTCTATACACATTGCATGAGTAACCTCATAGCACCTATTTTGTCTACCAGAGTAGAAAATGATAGCGACAATAATAGGGCTAACATCTGCCATGATGATTATCAAAATGCACAAATGCTTGGTGCAGTTTTAGAATTACTTACGTTTTGTGTACAGTGCCACTCAACTTACATAAAAAGTTGTATTTTGAGTAACAACTTGCTCAGTAGAATCTTGGTGCTGATGAATTCAAAGCACACTTTTCTAATTTTGAGTGCTGTCCGGTTTATGAGAAAGATGATTGGTCTTAAAGACGAAATTTACAATCTTTACATAATTAAGAAAAACCTTTTTGAACCAGTTATAAATGCTTTTGTGACTAATGGAACTCGGTACAATATGTTAAATTCAGCTATTATTGAGCTATTTGAATTTATAAGAGAAGAAAACATCAAGTCTCTCATTGCAAACATCGTGGAAAAATTTTTTGTGGCTTTTGAATCAATTGAGTACGTTCAGACCTTTAAAGGGTTGAAGACTAAATATGAAGAGGAGAAGAAAAGAGAACGTCAAATAAGAAGACATTTATATAAAACAATCTACCCAAAAATATATTGTCGACGTATCAAATTTATGAAGGTAAAAGTAAAGGCAGACATATGTTGTAGAGGAATCAGAGCAGAAGATGCTAGTCTACCAATGGAAAATGACCTTCCAAGTCGTTATGACATATTTATGAAAATTAAAAAAACAAATAAGAGAAAAAATGAAATAGAACACCCAAAAGAAAATCATCTGAAGCCTCTAAATGTTGTCCATCTCATGGTGATACTTCTGCTAACAGAATGAGTAGGTCTTCCTGTAACAGCCTGGTTACTTTAGTGGATTACCCATATGATAGTGATGGAGAGAATGACAATGATCCTTATGGTAATGAAAAGGAAAATGAAGACAAAGATAAAGATGAAGAACCACCCCCAAAAAAGACCTACTTTTAGTTCATAAAATTATAAGAGGCCCCAATTCCTAATTCAATTGGAACTCTATAAATATCACAAATTTGAAAATCCAACTTAAAAAATCTTTCTCCAACGGACTTTTAGGTATAGTAGAAAGTGGAGCAAAATAATGAATAAGGGGCTTCAATTTTAGATAAAGAAAACCTCCCACAAAATAGATACATAATATAAAATAAAAAACAACTGAGTAATAACTTTGAATCAAGAACATATTACTTTATCAGTATGGATTGGGAGGAAAGAGTTTGATTAAGTAATACAATTTTTACTAAGGTCTTTATAATAGAATTGACTACAAAGGTTTTATTGCAAAACCCACTTTCTAAAATGGTCTAGCACTGACATTCTTTACATAAATTGAAGATTGTTTAAAGCATCATTCGTTTATATGGAAGACAACGTCATATGGAAGGAAAACTAAAGTGAGACTTTCAGCATTTCTGTGAAGATTTAAAAGAAATCCTACATTATTATGAATATTAATAGGGAAACAACATTCAGTACATTTTAGTCCATATTTTCATGAATAAAATGCTATGCTAGATCCTAAAGAAGCTATTGTTAATGTAGTTCTTTTGTAGAAAAGAAATATTAACTATTAGTATCAATATTGTATTATTCATAATGTGGTTTCTATGTGATTTTCAGGGGATAACACACGATGCATCTAACACACGATGCATCAAATATGCAGTTTGTGAAAGTTAATGAAGCTTTGTACTTTTGCTAGCAGTAATAGTTAAATACTTGGATAAAGACACACATACACACACACACATGCACACACAGTCATGTACTCATATATATGAGACCATAAAAGGCAGCAGAAACATAGCAGCAGATGACCAAACAGAAAGCTGTCAATCATATTTTATCCTTATACAGGAAGGAGAGAGGGAAAAGGGGGTAAGGGAGGGAATGAGGGAGGAAGAGAGAGAGAGAATTGAAAATAAGAAGGATCTATACACTCTTAAAGCCAACTTTCAGTGAATTTCACCCTTTAACAAAGCTTTACTTTGCTAAAGATTCCATATTCTTGTCAAACAGTGTCACCAAATACGGTCCAAGTATTCAAATACTTGGACCAATGATGTGGGGACAATTTTCATTTTACTCACCATATGTCTTCTGTATTCCGTAGGACTCTAGCTATGTAATGATGCTGTCATATGACAAAAGTTTTTCTGTGGAGATTAAATACACAACTTTACTCATCCCAGAAATGGAACCCACGACAATCCAAAATACAGATTCTACCAAAGTCCAAATTGTTGAGCCAATGTATGCAATTGGGGTTTCTTTCAGAAATATAGGTAAGCTTCAATGACACAAAGGCAGTTGTATCAGCAAAGCCCATCACAGAAAGGATGAGAAATCATAAAATTTGAAACTCTGGGACATGCACAGTTGCATGCAACACATTGGGGAGTGTCCTTTTCATGCAACTCAGTTGGTCCTAACCTCTTTCAAGGCAGCTTGTCTGGTTTGTGCTTCTTGCAGCAGGAGACCTGGTGTCAGTCTTTTTTCCAGGTTGTTTTATATGAGAGTGACTTGTAATAACATCATATTGTGTATTGTTTTTCACTCTTTATATACATTACATTCTGACTAAAGTTTCCCCTACCTTTACTCTTTCCAGCACACTTTCCCATTTCCTTTCTGCCCTAAATCCACTACACCTTCCCTTCTTTTCAAAGGAATGAGCTGTCCTCCCAGGATATCAGTTGAACATAACATACCAAGTTATAAGACAAGACTGTGCAGAGATTTGAATGAACATCAACATGGCCTGTAGCAGAAACACAGACCAAACATCCATGAGCTGCAGCACAGTCAATAGAAATCAAGATTGATATAGATGGCAGCACAGAACACTGAATTTCCCATGGCATCCAGTTGGTAACACGTATCATAGACATCAACACGACCCTCAGACCATGGTCAAAACAGACCATGGGCACTATCATGGTTCTCACAGGGTGGCCTGTGATACCACATGAGGTCATGTAGATTTCCCATGCTTCATAGTGCAACTGAGAACCATGTTTGAGTCCTTGGTCCTGTTGCAGCAGGAGGCCATTTGGCCCATGTTAAGACTGTAGGCCATATGGATATCCATCATCTATGCTGCCACCGGAAGACATGTAATCAGAGGGTCAAGCTGCCATCAGGAACCATATTATTGTGCCTGGCCTGGTCTCCTTCATGACGCCCTGTTGATAACTGAGGTCTGTGTTGCTGGTGGTGTCCATGTTGGTATCCATGGCCTTGCTGCATCAAGGGCAGTGTCCATGGCCCATGTTACTATCAAAGTCTATGGGGATATCCACTGTCTGTTGTACCACCTGAGGACATGTTGATATCCATGGACTGTGCTGTCACCAGAAACCATGTGGAAGTCTATGATTCATGATGCCACTGGATATGAAGGGCACATAAGCTACATAGGTATCAGGGCCTGCAGGCTTACAGTTGAATATGAGAGACATAGGAAGATTCTGTGTCAACTTCTGTTCCACAACTCAAACTTCAAGAGGAATATTTTAGATAGAAAGCCATAAAAATAATCTTTAAAAGAATAATGAGAATGCTGAGGTACAGCTCTTCACAGTTGACAAATTTCTGTGGAAGGCAGGGATGGGAGTAGGGAAGGACACAGTTTTCTATAAGGGACAGGATACTGAGAGATAGATCATGCTGCACTAGGTATATAAGCAATGCAAATTTAATTTGGTATTTTTTTCTCTTATTTTTCTTTGGTACTGAAGGGGTTCCAAGTATTGTGATGGACAAGGGAGGACTAGGAAGTGAATCTAATTGGGGTATGTTAAGTTAAATTTCCAAATAAACAATAAAATGTTATATTAAAAAGGGGTCAGAAATATTCTGCACTTCCCCTATTTGGTGTGTCACAAGAACAGCAAGCAACCATAACATGTATGCAGATGACCTAGCTCAGATCCATATAGACTCCAAGATTTTTGCTTCAATTTCTTTGAGCCCTTCTGTGTCCTGTTTAGTTACTTTTGTGATCTGTGTTCTCCTGCTGTATTTAATCCCTTTGGTTCCTAGAACCCTTCCTCTACCTCTTCTTCAGGGTTCCATGAGTTTGCCTAGTGTTTGGGTGCTAGATGATGCTTGTCTGATGAAAATAGAGCTAGGCACTTATCTATGAGCATAGCACAATATCAAAAGTAATCATTTCATTGACTATTTTGTTTTTGCCAGTCATACTTGGTTCTACCACCATTCAGGATGATTTTTTTCTAGTTCCATCTATTTTCTTGCAAGTTCCATGATATTATCTAACAGCTGAGCAACACCCATTCTGCAGATGTACCAATATTTTTTATCTGTTCTTTGGCTGAGGGCCATCTAAGTTGTTTCCAGGTTCTGGCTAGCATGAATAAAGCTGTTATGATCCTAGTTGAGCAAATGTCCTTATGGTTGGTTGGAGTGTCCTTGGGGTATGTGCCTAGGATTGGTTTAGCTTGGTATTGAGGTATATCAACTCCCTATTTTCTGAGGAGCAGTCATATTTATTTTTGAAGTGGCTTTACAAATTTTTATTCCAACCAGCCACACTTTCCCCTTGCTCCACATCCTTGCTAGCATGAGCACTCACTTGAGTTTTTGATCTTAGCCATTCTTACATTTGTTAGAAGGAATCTCAGAGTCCTTTATTTGTATTCCCCTGATGGCTAAGAGTACTGAACATTTTTGTAAGTGATTCTTGGCTCTTAGAGATTGCACTGTCAAGAATTTTTTGTTTAGCTATGTGCCACATTTTTTAAATTGGGTTACTTGGTTTGATAGTATGTAAATTCTTGAGTTCTTTATATATTTTGAATATTAACCCTCTGTCAGGTATAAGGTAGATAAAGAATTTTCCTATTCTGTATGCTGTCATTTTCTCCTATTGACAATGTCCCTTGCCATACAGAAGTTGTTAAGTTTTACGAGGTACCATTTATTAATTGTTGATCTTATTGCCTGAGCTGTGGATCTACTGCTCAGGAAATTGTCTCCTGTGTCAATCTGTTCAAAGTTATCCTCCAAGTTCTCCACTATTATTTTAATGTATCTGGGTTTATGTTGATGTTCTTGATCCACAAGGACTAGCATTTTTGAGGATTATTTTCTAAATTTGTTTTTGGATAGTTTCTTTATTTACATTTCAAATGTTATCCCTTTTCCTGATTTCCCCTCCAGAGACTCTCTAGCCCATCCCCCTGCTTTTAGGAGGGTGTCCCTGACCCACACACTACAGCCTCTCTATGAACTCATTGCCTTGCACTGGGTCATCAAGCTTTCACAGGAACAAGGGCCTCTCCTTTCACTGATGCTAGAAAAGGCCATCCTCTGCTACATATGTGGCTGCAGCCATGGGTCCCTCCATGTGTACACTTTGGTTGGTGGTTTAGTCCTTGGGAGCTCTGGGAGGTCTGGTTGGTTGATATTATTGTTCTTTCTATGGGTTTATAAACTGCTTCAGCTCCTTCAGTCCTTCCTCTCTAACTCCCCCAATCGGGAACCCATTGGGAACCCCTGCTCAGTCCAATGGATGACTGCAAGTATCTGCCTCAGTATTGGTCAGGCTCTGGCAGAACCTCTCAGGAGACAGCTTTATAAGGCTCCTATCACCATGCACTTCTTGGCACTCACAATAGTGTTTTGGTATTGGTGATTGTATATGGGAAGGATCTTTGTTTAGACCTGTACCCAATTTTTTATTAGGGCTATTTGATTCTCTAGAGTTTAACTTTTTGAGTTTTTTTTATATATTAGATATTATCCCTCTATTGGATGTAGGATTGGTAAAGATATTTTTCCAATCTGTGGGGTGCTGTTTTGTACTATTGACTGTGTCCTTTGCCTTATAGAAGCTTTGCAATTTATGAGGTTCCACTTGTTGATTCTTGATCTCAGAGCATACACAATTGGTGTTCTGTTCAGAAACATTTCCCCTGTGCCCATTGCTCTAGCAATTTAGCCCCCAAGCCTTTGACAGTGCAGGTTCCAATATTGATAGAGTGGTTCCCGACATTTTGGCTCCTAAACGTGGGGCAGCTCAGGTGCAACACAATTCCATGCAGTTTGTATCACAATGGCTTTGCACTAAAGGTTGAAGTCAGGGAAGGTGATTCCACCAGAAGATCCTTTATTGTTGAGAATAGTTTTGTTCTTTGGGGTTTTTTTTATTACAAATGAATTTGAGAATTACTCATTCTAACTCTATGAAGAATTGAGTGAATTGTGATTAGATTGCATTTGGCAAGATTGCCATTTTTTTCTATATTAATCCTGCCAATCCATGAGCATGGGAGATCTTTCCATCTTATGAGATCATTTTCAATTTCTTACTTCAGAGACTTAAAGTTCTTGTCATACAATTCTTTCACTTGCTTGGTTAGATTCACAACAAGGTATTTTATATTATTTGTGTCTGTTGTGATGATTGTCGTTTCCCTAATTTCTTTCTCAGCCTTTTTATCCTTTGAGTAGAGGAAGGCTACTAATTTGTTTGAGTTAATTTTATATCCAGGCACTTTGCTGAAGATGTTTATCAGGTGGAATTTTTGGGAACACTTAAGTATAGTCTCATATCATATGCAAATAGTGATATTTTGATTTCTTCCTTTCTAAATTGTATCAATTTGACCTCTTTTGGTGTGTAATTGCTCTAGCTAGAAATTCAAATACTACATTGTCTAGATAGGTAGAGAGTGTTTAGCCTTGTCTTGTCTCTGCTTTTAATGGGATTGCTTCAGGTTTCTCTCCATTTAGTTTGATGTTGGCTACTGATTTGTAATATACTGATTTTACTATGTTTAAGTATGGTCCTTGAATTCCTTATCTTTCCAAGACTTTACCATGAAGAGGAATTAAATTGTGTCAAATACTCCCTCAACATCTAATGAAATGATCATGTGGATTTTTTTTCTTTGAGTTTGTTAATGTAGTAGATTATGTTGATGGTTTCCCTTATATTAAACCATCCTTGTTTCCCAGGGATGAAACTTACTTGATCTTGGTAAATAATTGTTTTGATGCAGTCTTGGATTTGTTGGCAAAAATTTTATTGAGTGTTCTTACATTAATGTTCATAAGGGAAATTGGTCTGAAATTCACTTTCTCTGTTGGGTCTTTGTGCAGTTTAGGTATAACTGTAATTGTGGCATCATAGAAGAAACTGGGTAGTGTTCCTTCCATTTCTATTTTGTGGATGATTTTGAAGAGAATTGGTAACAGGGAATCTTTGAAAGTCTGATAGAGTTTTTCACTAAACCCATGTGATCCTGGGCCTTTGGTTGGGAGACTTTTAATAACTTCTCCTAATTCTTTAGAAGTTATGGGACTGTTTATATGGTTTATCTGACCCCTATTTAACTTTGGTGACTGGTGTCTGTATAGAAAATTGTCCATTTCATCAAGATTTTCCAGTGTGGTTGTATATAGGCTTTTGTAGTAGGATCTGGTGATTTTTTATTTTTTTTATTTCAGCCCCAAGTTTATTTCCTGTGTTTACTCTTCTTGGGTGTTTTCTATTTGTTATCTTTTATAGGGCTTGATTTGTGGAACGATACTGTATAAAATCGGTTTTGTTATGAAATATTTTGGCTTCTCCATCTATGCCAATAGAGAGTTTTTGCTGAGTATAGTAGGCTGAGCTGACAGTTCTCTAGGGTCTGCCTAGGATCTTATGAATACTATAGTCTCTGGCGAGAAGTCTGGTGTATTTCTGATAGGTATATTTTACATATTATTTTAACTTTTTCCCTTACTGATTTCTTTGTTTTGTGATTTTGGTGTTTTGATTATTATGTGACAGGAGGAATTTCTTTTCTGGTCCAGTGTATTTGGAGTTCTGTCGGCTTCTTGTATGTTCATGGCCATCTCTTTCATTAGGTTAGGGAAGTTTTCTTCTTTAATTTTGTTGAAGGTATTGATGGGACCTTTAATTTGGTAGCCTTTACTCTCTTTTATACCTATTATCCTTAGGTTTAGTCTTCTGATTGTACCCTGGATATCCTGGATGTATTCAGTTAGGAGCTTTTTGAATTTTGCATTTTCTTTGACAGTTTTGTTAATGTTTTTTATAGTATCTTCTGCAACCAAGTCTTTGTCTTTTGTCTCTTGTATTCTGTTTGTGATGCTTACATCTATGATTCCTGACCTCTTTCCTAATTGTGCCTTCATGGGACATTTATTTTTTTCTTCTTTATTAAACTTCATATTTATATTGACATTTACTCATTGCTCCATCTTTTATTCTGTTGGTGGTATGACAATTTTAAATAACTTTGGTGTTTCAATTATCCCAGCTTGGTGATTGAGAAATCATTTAATTGATATATATTTATATCAATGAAAGTAAATCAAAGTTTAAAAGTTAAAAAGAAAACAGGTACTCCATGCTAGGTCTTCTAGTTGATAATTATGCTGTTGTTTCTTTACACTGTCTTAACAACAACTGAAAGAGTATATTACATTTAAATATAAAACACAAATATATTTATTTTATATTTAACTGATGTTTCCAATTATTTTTGCTTCTTATTTTTGCCCATTTTCAATTCATAGTTCAACAGTGAGAATCATGGTTGTCCATCCTCATGCACACATCCAGTCATTTGTTTCTTTCACATGTATGATAACTCAGTATCATGAATTAACTCTACAAGGAAAACCAAGATTATCAAGGACATTTCAGCATTTATTTATAGTTATATTTTTTGATGTTTTTAGTCCCTGGATGTTCTTGGTGTTGTAGGTATTGGCAGGGTGTTGACCTCAAAGGTTTTGGTGTGGCATGCCTCTTATGGGTATACTTGGGTAATATAGTACCACAAAAGCAGGTCTTTAGGGTTCACAGTCTGCAGGTCTGTATGATTTAGGAGTTAAATGTCTATATGGATCAGGAACTATATGTCCAATGAAGGTATGCAGAGAGTTGGAAGGAGAATACAGGACCTCCTGGGATAGCGTGCTTCTTGGGCCTCTTGGCTTGGCCCAGAGGGCTAAGAAGGCAGGGAAGATAGGATGGGAAAGTGATACTTTACTGTATGTTTCTGGAATCTGAAGGAAGTGAAGGAGAGGTGGTAGGAGAATGGAGGTCTCCTTTGGAAATCAGGATGCTCAGGGAAGTTTGGCTAGGCCTAGATGTCTCCACAAGAAGAAAATATAGGCTGGGGAAGAGAAGCTAACATATATGGTTCAGAAGTCTCAGTTCTGATAAAGGTAGAGGAGATGTGGGAGGAAAGTGGAGGTCCTCCTGGAATAGCAAGCTTCTCAGTGGGCCTATAATCCATATTTTCAATATAGCTAAATATGAGTCCTAGATATGTTATATAATTTAAATGATAGTATTTCTTCAATAAAACAAGGCAAATAAGGAATACAAGTAAACAAATTTTAACATACTTGCATAGCCAAATGCTTTTATGTTTCACTTAATATTTAAAACAATTCTTAAGTTTAAATATCTTTTGCTTATTTTCTTCCCCTCTCCCAAGTACTTCTCAATCATTTCCTTCTTGCTACCCAGCCAACTTTAAGTTCTTTCTAAAAAAAATAGATAATACCCCAAGTAAACAACCAAATCCCTCAAATCAATAAAACAAAATAAAAATATGTCCTAAAAAGAAAAGAAAAAAATAAGTATAATTAAATAAAAGCATACAAAAATTGTGGAATCTATTCAGTGTAGGTGATGTACCCTGAAATGAGGCCTGCCTTGAGCTGTTGATATATCCAATGGTACACTAGAGGAGAAAATTGATTTTCCCTCTCCCAGCAGGTATAAATGACAGTTTAGTTATTAACCTTTACCCTCGTGACTCAGATTTCATTCATTCATTCATTCATTCATTCAGAAATATGATAAAATCAAATAAAATAAGTTAAAACAAAAACTATCACATATAAGTTGTAGAGGACAAACCAGCAGAAGGAAAAGAGCCTGAGAGAAGACATAAGAATTCAAGACTCACTCATTCTCTCACTCAAGAGTCCCATAAATACACTAAACTGAAAGCCATAATATACAAACTAAGGATCTGTACGTCACTAGATTTTTTCAAATGTCACCTTAATTATGAAGTATACATCATCAAAAAACTTCAGCAACTTCTCAGTAACTATACCTCCATATATCTTAGCTTTAAAAGCATCTACAGTTTCATTCCAGACTATAGTTTCATCAAAGTTCCTATAAGTCCTCTTGACTAACTAACATACTCATGTTTTCATTATATATTTATGCAATTGGCTTTGCTAATCATTTCCTCATCTGTAATAGTCTCAGTCTCCATATATATCATATATACCTCTTGTTTCTAAGCAAACTAAAATTCTTCACAGTTACTTTTAAAGAAATGTTTCATGGTTTAAAATGTCTATAAAATGCACAAACACAGGTAGTGACTCAGTACTTTTGGTCACAAAAAATTTACAGGAATTCTTCTGCAATATTGGTCACATGGTGCACAAAACGAAAGCAGGGGCCAAACTGTTAAGAAAGAAGCAAGTGTAAATGATGCCAAGCCCAAATAGAAAAGTTAATATATCTGGGTTATGGGGCAGAAAGAAATAAGCCTGTGAGCCTGGTTGGAAGGCTAAGACTCTAGAAAATTACTTCCAAATGCCAGAACTGCTAGTTCAAACAGCAACTGGGGCTTATACTCATTCTGGATCGAGGGCACAGAGGTCATTGTGGGTTTAGAACCCATGAATGATGAGAAAATTTTCATATAGATTCTATGATGACCTTCATCATCATAGTATTTTATAAATGCACACTTACATGTGTGCTTATAGCTGAAAATAAATATTTCTCTGTAAACTGACTTTAGTGGAGGCTGGAGAAGTAGTTCCTGCAGAAGGCCCAGATTCAGTTTCCAGAACCCATACCAGACAACTAACAACTACTCTTTTAGTTTAATTTACAGGACATACACAACCTCCTTCTGGTCTGTATGAATATCTGTATGTACATTATGTGAATAAACTGGTGTAGGCCCACATACATAAATAATATATAAATATAAAAATTTATGTTGGATTTAAGTTATTGGAAGTCATTTTATTTGTATATATTTATTAAATATATAGCACCTTGAGCTTGACCAATATTAAGGGGTTATGTTGTTTTATAATTTGAATGTAAATGCTATTTAAATAGAAAAATGTAGCACTTGGTCTCTTATTTATTTTATTTTCATTATTCTATTGATGGACACCTAAGTTGTTTTAGTCTCTTAGTTATTATAAATAGTGATTAATAATTAGTGCTGTACAAGTATCTCTGCAATGTGTTGGCTTGGAGTCTGGTAAATACCAAGAAGGTATAGATAAAAACATACATACAGTTTTCAAAAGATGCAATAAAAATTGCCAATAAGCATATGAAATAATGTTCAACCATATTAGTCATCAGAGAAATATGAATTCAAACTACTGTGGGACAAGTGTACCATGCCACCAGACAGAAGAACTGGTAAGGCTTAGCAGGCTTAAACACCAGAGAATCTCAGAATGGAGAATGGCAGGCACAGAGCCAGATGTCTGCCAAACTACCTGATCTAGAACATGTAACCATAACAACCCCACTAAGAGACTATGACAATTGGTCACTTAACCTAAAAACCTGGAGTTCTCCATGCTAATGAAGTATCTACATATAACCCTAGTGTTTAGCCAATGAGCTTCCCTTCCAGGGCATTCCTTGCTGCAAATGTTATTTAATCCCTGGTTCACCCTGAGTAAGGTGTATGCATTTACATTTGCCATCAAATAAAACAGTTTGGATAAGCAAGAATCATCTCCTTCATCAAGAATCACCATGGGGGGAGGGGGGCTTTGTAAAGAGATGCACCTAAATCTTCCAGAGAATGCCTTCGCTTTTGCAGGCCGTTGGTACTCTAGCTACTCACTCAGACCCAAACTGAATTCTATTCCTGTCATAGGCTCAGCCATCTTCTTCATGCCTGGCATATAGGTGCCCTGAGGGGAAGTGTAGACCAAAGTATCCCTGTTCTTCACTCCAAATGGTATCCAAGCAGAGTCTGGGTACACAGGACACTGGGAATTACAACATCCATCCTAGACTTTGCAGTTTCTCACCCGGGAAAACACAGAGTGTGACCCCTATTAAAAACTGTGTTCTGTCTCCCCTGAGTGGCTTGCCAGTGGAGCTCAGGCACCCCAGCGCTGAGAAAGATATGCAGCCTTACAAACTATGTTGATATTCCATCTCACCTGGGTCAGAAGAGTGATAATTAAAAGAGTAGTAATAATAATAATAAATAACAAATGCCAGAGAAAGTGCTGATAAACGGGACCTCTTAAAGACTATTGGAGGCAGGGTTGTATGTCCACTGTGAAAATCAATATGGAGTCTCACAATAAAAAGAAATTAAAAATGTTTCTCTCTTTAAGTGACTCTAAATAATGTCAGTGAAGAAAAGATAAACATGTTCAAATTGTGTATAAGAAATATATAATCAAAATAATTGCATATAAACCCTAAAATCTATCAATAATCCAAACATAAGAACATTTTTTGAAAAGAAAAAAGAAAGGAAAAGGTAAGGAGAAAAGAACTGATCCAAAATTATATTTCAAAAGTAACTAATTGGAAAGCCACAATCACTTTTTGAATTACGAGATCACTAGAAGAGACAGCTACTATGTATAGTATGATAGGGGTCCTGAAATGAGAGATGGATTCTTCAATGTCCAGGATATCAAGTGAGATATAGTATCAGGGAAACAGGCAACCATGAAGGAGTCTTGACAAAGAGAGCTTTGCTTTCTAAGCTACAGAACAAGGTGAGTTTGTAAGTCTTAGCGTTTTTAGTGGAGATGAACAGGCTTATATGCAGTGATCTAGTTGGTCTAGAATACATAACTTTACTCAAAAGACAGAAGTGAAGCTCAGAAGGGGGGCCATATTTCAAATTTGTCTTTGTCCTGAACAGCAGAAGAGAGACTGGGTTTGTTTTCAGAGGCAAAGATGAGAAAGAACCCTTGTTAGCATATTGTTGCTAACAACAGAGAGCCAGGCTGCAGGGAGGTGTGGACTGTTTTGTATATTGAAGTGTCTTTAAGCAACAGGTCCATGATTTAATGAGGATCTATTATTTGGTTCATTCTCAAGAGGACTGAGTTAATTTCACAAAATATCCTGTACATCCTTTATATCAGTTGTCATTTGAGATCAATGAGGTCACTGTCAAAGTATTCTTCATTTTAAATTAAACATTTTTCACATATGCAGTATGAAAATTAATGTTATCAACAATCATCAGGTAACATAGAGAAAATAATGAAAATCATGTTTGCTCATTTTGAAAATAAGGAGGCAATATAAAGCCAACAAAATATATTTGTTACATTTATAGACTCTCAGCCTACATTATGAACATGTGATTTTCTATTGAAGTTAGAGAAGAACAGACCACAGAGGATGAAAAATAGCTGAGTTCTCTGAATCATATATGCTAAAGAACTGAGTCCTATTAAATCTATGCAAAACAAAAATTGAGGGACTCAACCACCAGTCCTAACCCCATTATACTAATAAAGTTTAATATAAAAATTATTCTCTCCCCCAAAAAGCCATAGAGAAATAAGCATCACATTGTGTTTTCCAAAGGAGAAACAAATCTGAGAATAAAATAGACCTCTGTTATTTTATTTTATTTATTTTCTCCTTGAAAAATTTTTCATGGGATGTGAGAAAACCTTGGCAGGTTTCTACAGGTAAGTAATAATAGTAGCAATAACCACCACAAATGGTTTCCTGGCAGCTAAAGGCAAGCAAGTAGAACCAAGCCAACAGAACACAATTATACCTGAATAATGGAACAGGGCACATCCGGAGCAGCACTTACTGGAACCAGATGAAAATGAATTCAAATTGTCTCATAGAGACAGATGTGACAGAAGCCAGACAACAGTTGGGCATGTTCTAACTTCATCCTCATTTTTTTTTCTATTTTCTCTCTTTATCTCCTTTTTCTACTGTAATTTCTAAAACTTTGGCCATATCATCATATATTCTTATGATCTCAGTATGAGCTATTATAAATAACAACTATAAATATTTCTAAATGTGTTTTGTTATGTGAACCACAAAGTATAAAGTATTTCTCATGCTTGGTTTACAGCATAAGCAATTTATAAAACTAATCAAAATGTGAATAGATAAAAATTAAGAAAAAGAAAGGAAATAAAAGAAGGAAAGAAGGACTGGTACCTCCTAAAATGGTGCGATTAATTGCATCTGTTTAGAATTAATGTAAGCCCAATATAGTATCCTTATACTAGTGAAGAAAAATGAAGCAAGCACTTGATGAAATTTCAAAAGACATCTTACCTAAAGAAGTCTATAAAGGAAGTATCACTGTGTAATGATACCCTTGTTTGTAGAATTTAATCATATAAACATAATGTCTTTTTCAAAATATAAAACTTTATTCATCTCTCATGCTTTACCTTTATTTTGTAAAATTGGGAAAATAAATGATTATACAAATATTTGCTAATTGCACATAGAGGGTCAAGTAGATTATTTGTGTTTCAGGCTTGGAATCATATAGGTTATCTCCTTAACAAATCTCAACCAAGAGCTTCTGCTGTCCTGAACTGTTGTATGTTCTACATTCCTGACAAAGTTTTATCATCTGTTATCTTTGATTTCATGGTTTTATTTTTAACTATTCTCAAAATAAGAATGAGGTATCCCTAAACAACCTAGCACTTTTGTGTATTTTGCTTAATATAAGTACATTATCAGAAGTCTACATGATTCATGTTTTTTCTATGCCAATACTTTAGAGTACATGAATTAGCAATGGTGATATGAGCCTATTTAATTAAAATTAAGTATGGGAGTAAGGCTACCATCATCAAAATTGACACTTTAAGGAATTGAGACCAATAAATATATAAAGTACTTTGTACAATAAATGACACATAAATTTCATCATTAGTGTGACTTCTGGACTCTCTCTCTCTCCCCCCTCCCTCTGTCTCTTTCTCTGTCTCTCTCTGTCTCTCTGTCTCTCTCTCTGTGTCTCTCTCTGTTTGGGTGTTGGGGGAGAATTTATATTAGTAAATATAATTGTCTTCACATTCACATTAATCTATGGAAATGAGAGATAGGAAAAGTACGGAGATGTCAAATATATTATTGATAAAAATTACATTTTAACTATTATTTTAAGCTAATTCTAAATTTAATAAGTATCGAGATTGTCAAAAATGCCATATTGCTTTCATAAAGGTGAATAAAAAAGATGACAAATTAATAGCAAGATAATTGAGAATTGCCTGTTTGTTGTGGCCATCTATTTGATTGCTACTTTAGCAGCATTCTCTGACCCAGTTCTTGAGTCAATGCACCTGAGGCAATAAGAGGATGTATTACATTGCTAACTGTTCAGATGCAAAAAATACTGAAATTATTTATATTCTTCTTTTGTAGAAAGAGGCAAAATGCCTCAAGAGAAAGGCTGTGCTTAAAACACAAGATGAAAATTAAGGATTTTTGTGTTGATTAAAGAAAAAAAAAAGGAACAGTACAAAATCTAAATGATGAATTATTATCAAGGATATTCATTGTGTTTATGTTTTATCAAAAACATTTAATTGAAAACTATTCTATATATTCAAGGTGGACAAGAAGTGAGGAACTGATAAATATGTATATATGTAACCATTACACATTCCTTGTGTGTGTACCTTGTACTGGTTACAGTAGTCAAATCCATTATACACTCATCACTATCCAGAGTGGTCACTTTTTGGAGATAAGTTAAAGACATTTAAACCTTATTCCTCCATCAAATTTTAGTAAACACTACACTAATAATACTGTACAGAAGGTCTCTAAAATTTATTTATTGACAAATCAAAATTGGTGCTTAAACATATAGCTTAACAATTAAGAGTATCAGAATAACAGTATAAGAGTATCAGTATAACAATCAAGAGGATCAGGCATCATTTTCTGGCCTCCACCAGGCACCAGACTCACACATAGTACACATGCATAGGGGCAAAACACTCATACATATAAAATAATTTTAAATTAAAAATAATAATTCAAAATTGGTATACTTTGATCAACATGTTACCATTGATTTCCACTTCCCATTCCTTGTTAACTGCTATTTTCTTCTTTGCTTTCATAAATATAAATTATTTTACAGTGTACATATAAGCAAGTCATAAGATATTTTTCATTCTATGCCTAGAGTATTTCAATTACCATAATACCAATCACAGTGTCACAAGTTGAAGAATTTTAATTATTTTCTAGTTATATAAGATATAAAATACCTCTCTATATAATATATATATGTGTGTGTGTGTGTATGTGTGTGTGTTTGTGTGTCTGCATTCTCTTTATCTATTAATCAAGTAATACATATACATATATGGGTTACTTTCTTTTCTTTGTTTCTTATTTTATTGGATATTTTATGGATTTACATTTCAGATGTTATCCCCTTTCCCCATCCCCCATAAGCCCCTTATCCCATACCTCCTCCTCCTTTTTGCTTTTATACCATTTTAATTACATACAAGTATTAAGGTCAGTTCTAGGTTGAGGAACTAGCAATACAATAGATGTGAATAGTCAAGGAATAAGCAAGAGGAACACAAATAATCAAAGAACAAGCAAGGCAATAAACAAAGTTCCATGTTCATTCTCGTGATCACTATTTCTAAGGGCTTATCGGGATGACTAAAATATCTGAGACTACTTTCTTGTCCTAGCCCAAAGTCATTTTCATGCCTGAAGCCTACTTCTTTGTTCTAGCCTGAGATTTAGATTCCTGCCTGAAATTCCTTCTTTGTTCTAGCTTAATGTCAGATTGATTTCTGTCTGAAGCCCATTTTCTTGTCCTTGGCCAATGTGACATTCTTGCCAGGCAGCCCCAAAGCTCTGTACATCTCCCCTTTCACAAACAAGACTGATCCTGTGTTAGGTCTTTCTGAAAAGAATGCCTTCCTTACCCTTTGTTTAATATGCCTTATCAAAAGCAATGCACTTCTGTCTTATATTGGTTAGGCTCTGTGCAAATTCTTACCTGTCCTTGCCTTGCCAGTCAGTTAAATTAATAACTCTGTCTACGGGGTTTATTTAAATTTCAAGCCATGTACTTCAGCTCCCATCATGTTGATGTTGTAAAAGACAAGTTTTAACATGATGGAGAGTAGTAATAGTATTACCAAGAAAAAAAGGGCCAACATGATCAAGCTACATATGCCATTCTTAAAGCTTGACAAAAATAGAAATACTGACCTCAGGCCATGGATAATTTTATCAGCAGTATCTGCAACATGAAAGCTCAGCAGAGCATCATTCTTGAAATTCATAATCTGTATATGCTAAGTTAAAACATCCAGAGAGGTGTTAGAATTATGCATAATACTCTGCAAGTATCTTTAAATTTCTTCCTAATTATAATGACTGTCATTGTAAATTTCTGAAGAAACACAACTCCATTGGTATTTGGCGTGACATTCGAGATACCTCCTTACTTTTAAACTCTGAAAATTATAAAGAGCATCAGTCTGATCTTCCACATGCCTATCTAAATCCTCTTGTATACTGAACACATTAGCAACATTTTTTGTTGTTAAATGATTAAGAAAAGTAGCTGTCTTAACTTCTTAAGGTCATTTTTAAGGGCATATTAAACAAAGGGTAAGGAAGGCATTCTTGTCAGAATGACCTAAGTAAGACAGACCTTAACTTCTGACAAAGCAATTGTAGAAGCAGTGGTGCCAGCAATTAATGTAATTAAAGTTGTTATACCAGCAATAATCAAGCCCACTACCCTCTTGCTTCTACTTATAGCCCAACTCACTTCTTCCAGTATTTGCAAACTTTTTCATTAAACCAATTTTCTGTAATACTCAGGTCAATAAGACAAAAGCTAGTTGATAGACTCCCATAACAGATATGCCAGGTTTCAACACACTAACACAATTAGAAGGTATACAATCAATGCAACTTACAATAGATACTCTACAAGGAACAAAAGTAATTTTAAGTTGACAATTAAAAGAGCCTTAACACATGCACTAACAGTTATTTGAAATCCAGATCCTGTCCCAACGTTATCTCTTGCTAACATAACATCAGAGAGAACTGCAGCTAACTTCCAAATATGTCTCTGAAAATGTCCAGAACCAGATTTCCAAATGAAGACTGTTATTTCCAATATTGGATTGATTTCCAGACCAGTACATGAGTAAGTCAGAATAACTGGTCACCTTTAGTAAAAATCCAAGTGTCATTATAACTTCTCTTTTTGATTTTCTCTCCCACAAGGTCTAAAAACTTGAAGCAAGGCAGCTTGTCCCATCTGGGACACAGGAAAGCAAAGGTGGGCCAGGAACATATGTCCAATACATCTTTCCAGTCACCATTGTCAGGGCACTCAGCAAGCTCACAGGTCAGCATCATTCTTTGTTTCAGCAACAGCATGTCTCCCCAATCACTCCAGCAGCCACCATGCTCCTTCAGCATCCTGCAGAAAAACGCAAACATGCACTCTTCCCCATATTAGAGACCTGGTCAGAATCATGCCATATGCCAGTAAGTGGATCCTGCCTTTTCATCTAGGCATAATTATGCCAAATTGTAGGGTTCCATAGGCACACAGCAGAAAGTTCCTTAGCATGCAAATTGTTTAAAAAATTAAAATAAAAAGAGCATGACTTAAATACTTTGTTGTTTATAGGAATATACCTTCTACTTTTTTATTTTATGAAGATATTGTTTTAAAGTCCCATGGGCCCCTTCCACAGTCCCTTGTCCTTGAGGACTGTAAGTTAAAGCGGTACTATGGATAATACTAATTGTTTTTTTAAAAAGTCTCAAATGCTTGACTGCAAAAGCTAGTTTATACTACTACTACTATTATCATTATCATCATTATTAGTATTACTATTATTAGATATTTTATTTATTTACATTTGAGATGCCATCCCATTTACCTATTCCCTTCTAAAACCCCTTATCCCATCCCCACTCCTCCTACTTCTATGAGTGTTCCTTCTCCCATCTACCCCTTTCCACCTCCCTGTCCTTGAATTCTCTGACACTGGGGCATCCAGCCTTCCAGGGATCAAGGTCCTGCTCTACCACTGAGGCCTGACAAGGCTATCCTCAACTACCTATTCAGCTGGAACCATAGGTCCTTCCATGTGTGTTCCCAGCCTGGCAGTTTAAACCCTGGGAGTTCTGGTTGGTTGGTATTGTGGTTCTCCCCATGAGACTGCCAGCCCCTTCTGCTCCTTCAGTCTTCTCTCTAACTTCTCCATTGGGGACCTTGTGATCAGTTCAAAGGTTAGCTGTGAATATCTGCCTCTGTATATGTCAGGCTCTGGCAGAGTCTTTCAGGAGAAAGTTATATCAAGCTCCTTTCAGCATGCACTTCCTGGCACCCACAATAGTGTCTACATTTGGTGACTACACATGGGATAGATCCCCAGGTTGGGTGGTCTCAAGACAGTCCCTCCTCTAGACTCTGCTCCACATTTTGTCTCCCTATTTTCTCCTGTGAGTATTTTGTTACTCTTTCTAAGAAGGACCAAAGCACCCACACTTTGGTCTTCCTTCTTCATGAGCTTCATATGGTCTCTGAGCTCTCTACCCCATTTTTTATTCGGGTCGTTTGATGTTCTAGATTCTAGTTTCTTGAGTTCTTTGTATATATTTAATATTAGCCCTTTATGAAATGTAACGTTGGTACAGATCTTTTCCCAATCTGTTGTTTGTTGTTTTGTCCTATTGACAGTGTCCTCTACCTTACAGAAGCTTTTCAATTTTATGAGGTCCCATTTGTATCTCACAGTAATACGCATCTGAAGTAAAGAATCTATTGGAAAGAAGTTTCATTTAATGAAAATGCTAGAGAATTAAATTGATGGGTACATTGATATTATCTGTATTATATAGACATCTTGCATACAAAAATGATACAAGAATGACATGTTTTTAACTTTTATTTTGAAGTGATCTTCAATACATCAAAAATTTGGAAAAGTGAATAACTTTGGCAGAAATATAGTTCAATGGTAAAGTGTTTACCTGGCATATGTGAGAACCTGAGTTCAATCCCCATCACACACACAAACATACATGTACACACACACACACACACACACACACACATACAAACACATAAGCACACACAAAGAGGGAACAAATAAGAAGACTAGAAATGTAGGTCAGTAGATCAGTAGCAGTGATTTTGTCTATCATATATCCCACATACATATACACAAACTCAAATTTATTGTCATTATCCCACACACATATACACAAACTCAAATTTATTATCATAATCATCTAAGCAAAGTTACACTTTAGATCTAGTTCCTTTTTTATAACTATATAAGTCTCTAAGAATAATGATAGACTTTCATGTACAAAGTACAGCTATCAGGTTATGAAAGCGTAAAATTGCCAAAAAAGCTTTATCTAATATAATGGCCAAATTCTCATGATGTTTGTTTTACCAACTGTTTATCTCAAATCATGTTATTTTCCCTTCAAGCAGGATCCTATCCTGAATCACATCACCTCTCAGTGAGGCAGAAATGTATTTCAATGGGGATAGGGGGAGGTGGTTGGGGTTGACTGAACTTTTGGCACAATGCTACCAGGGTTGGTGTCAGGCTGTAAGGAAGTACCAAGACACTGCTTCAGGGGTTATGAAAGCCCACTCTTTAGATGTCTTAAGTCCGGAACAGGTTTGTTTACTCAATTTATGTATGGTAATAGGGGTTTAACCCAGGACCCATGGATAATAGGCAAAATGCCCTACCATTGATCTACATCCCAGCCCAATATTTTGTTTTGTTGTCTTCTTAAAAATGACAGTGTGAGGACCAGTGAGAATGAACAATGTATAAAGGTACTTGACACCAAGCCCAAAGACATAAATTTGATTACCAGAATGTACATTGCAAGAAAGTAGCAACTTCAGAGATGAGTACACACACACGCACGCACGCATGCACACACACGCGCACACACACACACGATAAATTAGTGCAAAGGACCTGCCTGGTCAGCGATGTGGTAAAGTGGGACACCGAATTGAAGGTACAGATAAGCTTTAAAGACTGAAGGCTTCAGAGGTACCTATAACAACTGATGAACTCTGGCCTTCTATCTCTCTAACTATACTGAAAGCTTGCTGATAGTTTCTTCAATATTATTAAAAAATTTTCTTCCTCATTCTGAGGAGTAAAAACCACTGCCTTAAATGTTTAACACATGTAGCCTAACAGCAGGGGATTAAGTGAAGAATTAATGGCTAAGACTTTTTTTCTCTCTTGCCCAGAAGTCTCACCTCTAGCTTGGCAGGAAAGAGGGAGGTTTGGAGCAATAAACTTTTACTGAACCAGAAGAAGAGAGTTACATTTGCAAAAGGATAAACTTTTACACAAGCAAATATACATAAACTCACATATATTTATATACAAATGCATTCATACACAATCATACACCTTCATTCAAACAAGTTAGGTCCAGCTTCATATTTATATTTAAACACTTAACATAATTAATACTTAACACACACACAGACACACACACATCCATACTTACCTGTGCATATGAAGCAAAAGACCAAATGCCAGTGCAGAAAGAACTCAGTCATTCTGGATCTAAACTGAGCTACAATCTTTATTGCATGGAGAAAGAAAACACTTCTACTCTATTATTGCAAAATGAATTAAACACAAGTCTGTAAGAAAGAAGCTATGCCCTCTATATTAAGAGTAAGCCTGCCTTGCTGTTAAGAAAAAGACCACACTACAATCTGAGGACCCAGCTATACCACTCTTAGGCATATACCCAAAATGTGGGCCAACATATAACAAGGACATATGCTCTACTATGTTCATAGCAACCTTATTTATAAAAGCCAGAAGCTGGAAAGAATCCAGATGTCCTTCAACAGAGGAAAAGATACAGAAAATGTGGTACATTTACACAATGAAGTACCACTCAGCTATTAAAAACAAAGAATTCATGAAATTCTTAGGCAAGTGGATAGAATTATAAAATATCATCGTGAGTGAGGTAACCCAGTCACAAAACAACACACATGGTATGCACTCATTGATAAGTGGATATTAGCTCAAAAGCTCAGAATACCCAAAATACAATAAACAGACCATGTAAAGCTAAAGAAGGAAGACCAAAGTGTGGATGTTTCAGTCCTTCTTAGAAGGAGTAACAAAATACTCACAAGAGGAAATATGGAGACAAAGTGTGGAGCAGAGACTGAAGGAAAGGGATCCAGAGACTGCCCCCACATGGGCATATCCCATATACAGTTGCCAAACCTAGACACTATTGTGGGTACCAAAAAGTACTTGCTGATAGGAACCTGATATAGCTGCCTCCTGAGAGGCTCTGCCAGAGCCTGGCAAATACAGAGGCAGATGCTCAGAGTCAACCATTGGACTAAGCATGGGGTTCCCAATGAAGGAGTTAGAGAAAGGACTGAAGGAGCTGAAGCGATTTGCAACCCATAGGAAGAACAATGATATCAACCAACCAGAACCCCTTGAGCTTCCCAGAAGGAAACCACCAACCAAAGAGTACACATGGAGGGATCCATGACTCTAGCTGCATATGAAGCAGAGGATGGCCTTGTTGGACATCAATGGGAAGAGAGGCCCTTGGTCCTGGGAAGTGTTGATGCCCCAGTGTAGGAGAATCCAGGACAGGGAGAGACTGGGTGGGTGGGTGCAGGAGGAGGGGCGATGGGATGGTCGTTTCAGGGGGAGGACTGAGAAAGGAAGCAACATTTTAAATGTAAACAAATAAAATATCAAAAGAAAAAAAAAGAAAAATACTAGTTCCTTCCCATGGCTAAGAGAAGCTTGCCTGCTCTTTCTGCTCTCTTTTCAGCACCTTCTTTGTCCCTAGTTCTATCTGCATTCTGTGTATTGCTTGATTAATTCCTAAGTTTCCTTTAAATTTCTAAGTTATTTTGTACTGCTGTCCTCCTTATCTTACTTTCACCTCCTGCTTTGATGTAAAAACACCTTGGATGTAATGTTTGTGCCTTTTTACACCTTTTCTAGGGGATTAGATCATATGGTTTTTCCAATCATCTTTTTTTTTTTACCAAAGTTCTGTAAAAGTTCAAACATAAATTCAAATTGTAAATTGAATAAGACATTTACAACAGAGATCTTTACATATATATCCAATAATACTCAACATTCGTTATCTGTCACTAGCTCTACAGGTTCCCAGAGAGTTAAAGACAACAGCTAAGTCATCACTGACGTTTTGTATAGATAAACCCAGTCAATATACTTTCTGTCCTTGCACCTGCAATAAATCGTGAATTCTCTTTTTACGTCATGTGGTTAATTATTTCACAACCTCTTGGAATGTGTTCTAAGTTGTAAATGCCTGCTTTCCATCTCAGAAGCAATTAACTGGTGACTCATGAAGACTTGTAGAGTTCTCATTACAGTTTTAATATCAGAAATGAGTTAATAGCAATACTCTTACAAAGGGCTTAATAATTACTAGTATAATTTAAGAATTCTTATAGAATCATCATTAATATTTAAGAAATAATCTATTTGTTTACATTGCATAACTACTAGACAGTACATCTTTTTTGTTCTACAGAAATCTGTTCAAAAGGGTAGGCTAATATGTAGTGATTATTTTATATATTTAATAATAACAGAGAAAGCATATTAATAGCAGTAATATTTACTAAAATGTAGTCCCTATGTCTTTGCCTACAAGGGTGCATTCATTATGGCTTTACAGTCCAGGGTGAAACCATCTCAGGAGGATCACCTGCTAAGTTTTTAGCTTATCCTGGATGGCTCCTGGGAGATTCAATGGACAGAGAGATACATATGTAGATGATGGGTAGATGGATAGATAGGTAGGTAGATAGATAGATAGATAGATAGATAGATAGATAGAATATTTTTAAATCATGACAATTATGGTAGGAATGTAGATATTCTTGAGATTGTGCATGTGTTTATTAGTAAGAAAATTCCATATACTATTCCAAATATTTCTTGAAAAGCTAATGTATGTACATTGGTACATACATTATTATAGCCAGTTTATGACATTTTAAATAATCGTTAAATCTTCCAGTTACCTCAGTAGAAGCCAATGTCGTAAAAACAGCACTATGAACCTATTTTCTTAGAGTCAAAATAGAGCAGAAAACTCCATACACTTCTTTCTCTTGCGTATCAACCTATATATCTGTTGTTTTAATAGTTAGTAATAAGAATGTCATGCTTTAAAAATGGTGTACAGAGGGATCTGTAGAAAAACAGAGGTGAAAATCTTCTTGGGGTTGTCCTAGAATTCTCCCCATTTCTGAACATCCAGCTATATGAATTCTTTATTTAATCCATTTGAGACAGATTGAAATAATTTCTTGATTTTTGGCGGATATCTGAAATATGTTCACTTTTTTATTGGTTCGTGCTTGCTACGAAAGATTACAGCTCCACAGTTACTGTTCTCATTCCTCAGTTTCCATAGTATTAAGTTTCCCATGACTTTGGTTTGCTAGTTGTGTGTTTTTTGTTTCCTAGAAATAATTAGCATTATAATAACTAGATCTAGGATATATATACATATATATATATATACACACATATATAGATATATACATATGTATATATGTATACATATGTAACATTGTGAGATATATATATCTATATCTATATCTATATATATCTATATATATATAGCTAGCTATATATATATAGATATATATATATATAGATATATATATATATATATAGCTAGCTATATATATATATAGATATATATATCTATATATAGATATAGATATATATATCTCACAATGTTAATGAGTCACTTTCTGAGGGTCCCTGTTGCTAGAACACAGGAACAGCAACACGACAGCAGACCACAATAACACTAGAAAGTCCTTGAATTTCCAAAATGGCTTTATTGCCATGGCTGATGGTAGAAAGTCTGGATATGCACCCACCCCACACTTAATCAGGGGGAACCTGACTTAAATAGGGAAGGAGAAGGAAGGAGGGACTGGGAAAAGAATACTTAATTAACTGGGCCCTCTGGACTTTAGGTAACTCATTATATGGAAATCTCTTGAGGCTGAAGCCTATAGTCTGACCTCTACCTGTGCTCTTTTGGAGGGGCTTGATCCTATGTTCCTGAATGGTGTAGGTTAATGGAGTTCCATGCCACTTGTTAGGAGCCTGGATTCTGGGAATGTGGTGGAATAAATGACCATCCCGTGCAGGGTCTCTGGGCTACTTCTAGCCAGAGTTTCTACCAAAAACCAAGATCCCTCTCATGGCCTTACAATTTTCAATTCTGGGTTTTATATTTATGATAGTTTAAAAGGCATTGTCAAGTTTGCAGTCCCAACAGCAATGAAGTGTTCCCCTTGCTTGACATCCTTGCCAGCACGTGCTATCTCTTGAGTTTATCTTAGCCATTCTTATGGGTATAAGATGGAACCTCAGAGCTGTTTTGGTTTACATTTCCCAGATGACTAAAAACTTTGAACATTTTGTATTACTTTTAATTTTTAAGTCCAGTCATTATCTTCCTCCCACTCTACCCACAATACTTCCTCATACCACTCCTCCTCTCCCTATCTCCAAGAGAATTTCCTCATACCCTGCTTGCAACCCACCTCCCCACAGGCCTCCCTATTCCCTGCAGCCTCAAGTCTCTCAAGGGTTAGACATGTCTTCTCTCACTGAGGCCAGGTCAGACAGTCCTCTGTTGTATATATGTGTTGGAAGCCTAGATGGAGCTAGTGTATACTGACTGGTTGGTGACTCAGGGTCTGAGAGATCTCAGGGGTCCTGGTTACTTGAGACTGCTGGTCTTCCTATGGGGTCACCCTCCTCCTCAGTTTATTTCAGTCTTTCCCTAAATAACCACAGGGGTCCTGACTTCAGTTCATTGATTGGGTTATGTAGCTGTGTCTATCTCAGTCAGCTGTTTGTTGCACATCTCTCCAAGGACAGCCATGATAGGCTTCTGTCTGTAAGTACACCACAGTACCAGTAATAATATCAGGCCATAGAGCTTCTTTTTGAGATGGATTCCAAGATGGACTGGTCACTGGTCCTTCTTTCCACTAGTCTCTTCACTTTTATCCCAGCAATTCTTTTAGACAAGAACAATACTCATCTTGAATGAGGTAACTAAGACACAAAAGGACATGCATGGTAGCTACTCAATAATAAATGGATACTATACAAAAAAGTACAGAATACCCAAAATTCAACCCACAGAACTCAAGAAGGTTGACAAGCAGAAAGGCCCAAGTGAGGATGCCTCAATTCTACTTGGGAGAGACTAGAAAGCAATCAATGGAGACAGGGGAGGGACCTTGGTAGAAGAGAATTGGGGGAGGGAAAAGTGGAATATGATCCATTATTGGGGGAACAAGATAGAATCACCAAGGGCTAGCAGGATGAATGGAAATATACAGCCTTACTATATGGGTCCCTCTAGAATGTTCCAGTAGACCTGGGAGGTGAGAGACTCTCGGGACTCAAAAGGTGGGACTTTTGATGAAATGACCTACAGTGGAGAGAGGGAACTTGTAAGATTCCACCTCCAGTAGAAATACAAGGCATCAAGTGGAGGGATTTTCATAGCACAGTCAAAAACTCTGAACATTTTAAGTGCTTCTCAGTCATTTAAGATTCATCTGCTGAGTATTCTCTGTTTAGCACTATGACACATTTTTAATTTGGTTATTTGGGATATTTCTGTCTGAGTTGTTTATAAATTCTTGATATTGTCCCCTCTGTCAGATTTGGGTTGGTGAAGACCCTTTCCCAATCTGTAGGCAGCTGATTTTTCCTATTGACATGGCCTTTGCCATAGAGAAACACTGTAGTTTCATGAGGACCCATTTATCAATCTTAGAACCAAAGCCATTGGTACTGTGTTCAGGAAATATTCTCCTACAAAATGAGTTCAAGGGTATTTCTTACTTTCTTGTATATCCAGTTTTATGCAGAGGTTCTTGATCCACTTGGATCTGAATTTTGTGCAAGGTGGTAAATTTAGAAATATTTTCATTCCTCTACATGTAGATATCCACTTAGTCTAGCACCATTGTCGAAGATGCTTTTTCCCCATTGAATAGTTTTGGCTTCTTCATCAAAAATTGTCAGTAGTTTTGTGGGTTTATTTCTGAGTCTTTGTTTCCATTCCATTAATCAACATGTCTGTTATCTGTACCAATACCATGCGGCTTTTATCATGATTACTCTGCAGTGTAGGCTGATATCAGGGATGGTGATTCCCCCTAAAGATTTTTATTGTTCAGGATTGTTTTGGATATCCTGGAGATTTTTTTGATATGCAGTTCAGAATTTATCTTTCACGGTATATAAAATTTGTGTTGAAATTATTCTGTGGGTTGCATTGAATTTGTTGATTGTCTGGTTAAATGGACTGGTTAAATGTCCATTTTCACTATGCAAATCCTACCAATCTTAAGCATGGGGGATCTTTCCATCGTCTGATATTTTCTTCAATTTGTTTCTTCAGGGACTTGACGTTCTTGTCTTACAGATCTTTCACTTCATTGGATAGAATTATACCAAGATATGTTATATTAATCATGGCTGTTTTAAAGAGCATTGTTTCCCTAATTTCTTTCTCAGCTTCTTTTTAATTTGTATAAAGGAGGGCTACTGATTTCTTTGAGTTAATTTTGTGTCCAGCTACTTTTCTGAAGGTATTTATCAGCTGTAGTTCTCTAGTAGAATTTTTTTGGGTTGTGTATGTATACTATCATATCACCCACAAAGAGCAATACTATGACTTCTTCCTTTCCAATTTGTATCCCCTTGTTATCCGTTAGTTGTCTTATTACTGTGGCTAAATTTTCATGTACATTTCAAATAGAGAGGGAGAAAATGGGAGGCTTTGTCTTGTGTCTGATTTTACTGGAAATGCTTTAAGTTTCTCACAATTTAGTCTATTGCTGTCGATTGGCTTGCTGTATATTATGTATCTTATTTGTTTATGTTTTTGTGTCCTGTATTCCTGATTTTTTAATATACTTAACATGAAAGGATTTTGGATTTGGTCAAAGGCTTTTTCAGCATCTAGTGAGATGATTATGTGACATTTTTCTTCCAATTTGTATATATGGTGGAGTAGACAGCTTTTCATATATTGAATCATACCTGGAATGAAGCCTAACTGATTATGGTTTTTCCTTGTGTTCCTTGATTCAGTTGACAAGTATTTTATTGACTATTTTTGCATCAATGGTCATAAAAGAAATTGGTCAGAAGTTTTCTATCTTTATTGAGTCTTTGTATGATTTAGGTATCAGAGTGACTATAAACATCATAGAATGAGTTGAACAGTGTTCCTTCTGTTTGTATTTTATGGAATAGTTTGAGGAGTATTGACATTAGCTCTTTTTGAAAGTCTGGTAGAATTCTGCATTAAAACCAACTGACTCTTGATTTATATTGCTTGTGAGACTTTTAATGACTACTTCTATTTCTTTAGGACTGTTTATATAGTTTGCCTGATCCTGATTTAACTTTGGTAAGTGGTAACTGTCTAGAAATTACCTACTTTGGTAAGATTTTCCAATTTTGTGGAGTAGAGTTATTTGAAGTAAGACCTAACAATTCCTTGAATTTTCTCAATGTCTGTTATGTCTCCCTTCTCATTTCTGATATTGTTTATTTGCATACTATGTCTATGTCTTTTGTTTAGTTTGTCTAAGTGTTTCTGTATCTTACTGATTTTCTCTAAGAACCATTTCTTAGTTTTGTTGACTCTTTGTAATATTTTCCTTGTTTCTAACTGATTGATATCAGCACTGACTTTTATTATTTCCTGCATTATACTTCTCTTTGGCATGCTTGCTTCTTTTGTTTTGAGAGCATTCAGGTGCAGTTTTAAATTGCTGATATGAGAAATTTTTAATTTCTTTCTGGAGGTACTTAATTCTCTGACCTTTCCTCTTAGCACTACATTCATTGTGTTCCATAAATTTATGTATGTTGTATCTTAATTTTCGTTGAATTCAAAAAAACTCTTTAATTTCATTCTGTATTTCTTCCCTGACCCAAAGATTACTGAGTAGAGAACTGTTCATTTTCCATGAGTGTGTATTCTTTCTGGTCTTTCCCTTGTTGTTTTAATTATTGAAATTTTCTTGCATCTGTTGAGGCTTTCATTGTGATTGACTGTAAGTTTAAGTTTGGAGAAGGATCCATGAGGTGCAAAGAAGGTATTTTTTGTGTGTTTCAGTAAAATATTCTATAGATATCTGTTAGGTCCATTTGATGCATAATGTCTATTAGTTTAGTTCTTTCTCTGTTTAGTTTTTTCAAGATGACCTGTGAATTGATGAGAGTGGGGTGGTGAAGTCTTTCATATTATTGTACTGAGTTTGATGTGTGATTTATGCTTTAGTAATGCTTCTTTTGCAAATGTGGGTGTTGCTCTGTTTGGGGCATTGATGTTCAGAATTGAGACACTGTCTAGGTAGATTTATACTTTGAAGAGTATGAAGTATTCTTCCCAGTCTCTTTGTGTACTTTTGGATGAAAATCTATTATATGGAATATTAGATTTGCTACTGCAGCTTATTTCTTAGGTCTATTTGCTTGGATACCTTGTTTTCAGCCCTTTGCTCTGAAGTAATACATATGATTATGCTTGAGGTATGTTTCTTGTATGCAGCAGAATGATGGATCCTGTTTTTGAATCCATTCTTTGATCCTTTGTCTCTTTATTTAGGAATTGAGTCCATTGATATTGAGAGATATTAATGATCAGTGATTGTCACTTCCTGTTATTTTGATGTTGGTGGTTTTAGTGTGTGTGTGTGTGTGTGTGTGTGTGTGTGTGTGAATGTGTGTGTATGAGAGAGAGAGAGAGAGAGAGAGAGAGAGAGAGAGAGAGAGAGAGATTTATGTGATTTTCTTGTATGTGCTGTTATTGAATTATTTCATGTTTTCTTGGGTGTAGTTATGATTCTTGGGTTGGAGGGTTTTTTCTAGTATTTTTTGTCGAACTGTTGTGGGTATTTTTGTTTGTTTGTTTGTTTGTTTGTTTGTTTTGTTTCAGAAAGATATTGTTTGAATTTAGATGTGTCTTGAAATAACTTCTTTTCTCCTTTTTCTTTTATGGTGGTTGAGAGATTTTCTGGGTATAGTAGTCTAGTTTAGCTCCTTTGGGCTCTCTCTCTCTCTCTCTCTCTCTCTCTCTCTCTCTCTCTCCCTCCCTCCCTCTCTCTCTTTCTCTTTCCTTTTTTTAAAAGATGCAAGATATGGCCTGGCCATTTTAGCTTTTAGAGTCTCTGTTTAGATCTTCGGTATAATTCTAGTAGTTCTGCCTTTGTGTCTTACTTGGCCTTTGTCCTTTTTTGCTTTTAATATTCTGTCTTTTTTCTGTAGATTTTTTTATTTTGATTATTATTTGATGGGAGGGTTTTTTTTTTTTTTGGTCTTGTCTAATTGGTGCTGTGAAAATTTCTTGTACCTTTATAAGCATGTCCTACTTTAGATTAGTAAAATTTTCTTCTATGACTTCATCAAAAATATTTCTTGGCTTTAGAGCTTAGAATCTTCTCCTTCCTTTATTTTCACTATTCTTGAGTTTGGTCTTTTCATAATGTCCCAGATTTCCTGGATGCTTTGTGTCAGAAATATTTTAAATTTCAATTTTTTTGACAAATCTATTATTTCTAATGTTATTTCAATATCAGAGGTTCTGTCTTCTGTCTCTTGTATTCTGTTGGTGATCATAGCTTCTGTAGGTCCTATTTGTTTTTCTAGTTCTTTGCATTTCCAGAATTTCCTGTTTGTGTTTATCGCTTAGTGTTTCAATTCATTTTCAGGTCTCAAATTGTTTTATTCATTCGCTTCAATTGTTTGATTTTCTCTCTGATTTCTTTGAGTGATTATTAGTATCATCTAATTGTTTATGTTTTCCAGAAGTTCTTTGAGTAATTTATTCATTTCCTCCAATTTTTCTGTGTGTTTTCCTTGATTTCTTTTAGTGATTTATTGATTTCCTCTTTAAAGATCTTATTCATCTTCATAAAGTTGGTTTTAATGATACTTTCTTTTTCTTCAGCTGTACTTGAATATTGAGGGTTTGCTATAGTAGGATATCTGGACCCTGGTGCCTACATGCTGCCCTGAATGCTATGATTGTATTCTTGCTGGGCAGTGGTGGCACATGCCTTTAATCCCAGCACTTGGGAGTCAAAGGCAGGAAGATTTCTGAGTTCAGGGCCAGCCTGGTCTACAGAGTGAGTTCCAGGACAGCCAAGGCTATACAGAGAAACCCTGTCTCAAAAAGCCAAAAAAAAATGATTGTATTCTTACACTTGTGTGTAGGCATCTAATTTTGTGGTGATAATTGGTCTAGGTACCAATTTCTGAGATCTCTTTTGACATGTTTTGCTTCTTTTTTTTTTTTTTTTTTTTTTTTTTGGCAGTTTTGTTTTTGGTTTCCATTTTCTCACGAGTATTCTAGCCAAAGTAGACTCTGTTTGAGTAGAGACTCTCTGCTTGAGTTAGTCAATAGACTTCTGATGGCCAGGATAGCACACAGAAATGACTTTAGCAAGTTCAAGACATCATAAAACAATAATGTAAAAAAGAAGAAGAGGAAGAAAATGAAATATTTTATATATGTCAATTCTCAATCATAGCAAAGTTTCACTCACTTCCTCTTTGACCCAGTACTTCTCACTAACAAAGTTCCAGATTAAGCACAGGAAAACATTTGAGGAAATGTTTCACTTATTGGAAGCTGAAACTTCAAGCTTAACAAAATGGATTGATGAAAGTGATATCATTTGCTTTCAGAAAAAAATCTTCATTAAATATACAGACATGTGATAGATAGTTCTGGGGATGGAATCTTGTCTGTAGATTATATATGTGTGCTTATGAGCCCCAGCCTTTCATTGACATGCAGTGTGAAGTACACAGGATTGAACTTAAGGGACTAAGTACCACACTTCTTTATTTTTCTTTTTAAAAAATAGATATTATATTTACATTTCAGATTTTATACCTTTACCCCATTCTCCAACCACCCAGGAACCTCCTATGCCATCCCCTTCCTTATGCTTCTATGAGGATGTGGCCCCATCTACCCCTCCACTCCCACCTCCCCACCCTCAAATTCCACCCCCCTACTTGGTGTTCTGCCTTCATGGGACAAAGGATCTTTTTTCCTACCTATGCCCAACAAAGACATCCTCACCTACATATACAGATGCAGTCATAGGTCTCTCCCTGTGTGCTCCCAGGCTGCTGGTTTAGACCCTGGGAGCTCTGGTTGGTTGTTATTATTGCTCTCCTCATGGGGCCACAAACACTTTCAGCTCCTTCAGTCTTCTCTCTATCTTCTCCATTGGGAAACCTTTGATCAGATCAGTGGTTAGCTGTGAGCATCTGCCTCTGAATGCATCAGACTCTGGCAGACCTCTAAAGAGACAGCTATATCAGTCTCTTTTCAGCATTTACTTCCGGGCATCCATATCAGTGTCTACCTTTGGTGACTGCACATGGAATGGATACCCAGGTGGAATAGTACCACACTTATGATGAGTAAAAATAATTCTTTGAAACAAAATATGTTATAGAAAGTATATACAGTGTTTTCTAGGTTTCCATTTTAAGATATGGGAGCAGGCTCCTTTAACAGAGTCTGTTACATAAGCACATTCTTTTCTAGTAGATTCTTGGGTGAATGACAAGATTCTGTCAGAACTAAGGCAGTCTCAAGGAAGCAACTGCTCCTGAGAAAGGTTTGTTGGTGATAGGTCACTAAGGGAGGATTTAGAAATATCAGAGTCTTCTTCCTCAGTAAGTGTAATGACTTTGGAACCTCTCTTAACCTCTGCCCTTCATTAAACCCCACTAATCTGTTCTCTTATGATTTTTCAGAATTGTGACCACAGACAAAATTCCTGGCCACGGTATCAAGGGATAGTTACCTCTGGCCAGAATAGAAAAGCTGAAGTATGTACAAGAATGTGGCCTAGCAAGGCAAGGCCAGAGATCAATATGGACTACAAAGTTCATAAAGTAGTAGTCTATGTCATGGTAGAAGTCAAACAGTGGAAAGTCATAGGTGCAGGACAAATTTCATCCAAATACATTGAACGGCTCAGCGGAGTGTGCCTGCTTGTTCACTCAGAACCAGATGGCTCACCAATTATGGAGTACAAGATTCTTCCTAACGTGCCCTATCAGAAATATCAAGAGGAGGTAATCATTTGGTCTGAAGCTAAGACCCATGGTATGGCAATACATTTCCTGACACCAAACGGTTGTCAAGAGATCTGGAAAGTTATCTGTGAAGTTCAAGGTAAAGATCCAAGTGTAGAAGTCACACAAGAACTCACTGATGATCTGGAAACCTTTGAAGAACTGCCACCAATCAAGACTCTGATTGAGATGTCAGACTGTGAACTCCATTCCCTTGAAAACGTTGCAAATTTATTTTTTTGTGTTGATGAAATGCCAAACCAGAAAGAAAGGCTGGTGCTGATCTTCAAAAAGGAAAGTTACATTAAAAAATTGCTACAGCTGTTCAAAACTTGTGAAAAGCATCAGAACCTGGAAGGCTTACACTATTTGAATAGCATCATTAAAAGAATCCTGTTTCTAAATGATACATGCTTGTTTAAGATGATGTTTTCTGACGAATTCATCATGGATGTGATAGGGTGCCTTGAACATGGCCCTGGTTTTGATCAGCCAAAGAGGCACAGGAATTTCTTGACTCAAAATGCCAAATTCAAAGAAGTTCTGCCAATAATGCACTCAGAACTCAAGCAAAAAATACACCAGACCTATAGAATGCAATATGTTCATGATATTATGTTGCCCACCCCATCCATATTTGAAGCAGATCATCTTTCTAATCTTACTGCCATGATTTTTTTCAATAAAATTGAGATAGTTACCATGCTGCAGAAAGATAAAAGATTTTTGCTTCAAGTTTTTTCTCAGCTAAAAGATAACACTGTAGGTGATGAGAGACGACATGAATTGTTATTATTCTTCAAGGAATTCTGTGCATTTGTTAAGACATTACAGTCTCATAAGAAACATTCATTACTGAAATCAATGATAAGGCTTGGAATCATGAGTGCACTGAAATCTGTAGTATACATACATGATTACAAAATACAAGTAGCTGCTCTGGAAATATTTGCTAATCTAGTAAAATATTGTCCATGCCTTGTTCGAGCTTATGCAATGAAAGAAGCTCAAGACAGTGAAGATAATGATGAGCTTATCATTAATGTCATGATTGAACAAATGATCTGTGATGCTAACCCTGAATTTTCATTAGGCATTATTATGACAACAGTTCTGCATATTCTTCTTGATATAGAAAATATACGTGTCACAGCTAAGAAAAGGAAATTTCTCAATTTCTTCTATACACATTGCATGAGTAACCTCATAGCACCTATTTTGTCTACCAGAGTAGAAAATGATAGCGACAATAATAGGGCTAACATCTGCCATGATGATTATCAAAATGCACAAATGCTTGGTGCAGTTTTAGAATTACTTACGTTTTGTGTACAGTGCCACTCAACTTACATAAAAAGTTGTATTTTGAGTAACAACTTGCTCAGTAGAATCTTGGTGCTGATGAATTCAAAGCACACTTTTCTAATTTTGAGTGCTGTCCGGTTTATGAGAAAGATGATTGGTCTTAAAGACGAAATTTACAATCTTTACATAATTAAGAAAAACCTTTTTGAACCAGTTATAAATGCTTTTGTGACTAATGGAACTCGGTACAATATGTTAAATTCAGCTATTATTGAGCTATTTGAATTTATAAGAGAAGAAAACATCAAGTCTCTCATTGCAAACATCGTGGAAAAATTTTTTGTGGCTTTTGAATCAATTGAGTACGTTCAGACCTTTAAAGGGTTGAAGACTAAATATGAAGAGGAGAAGAAAAGAGAACGTCAAATAAGAAGACATTTATATAAAACAATCTACCCAAAAATATATTGTCGACGTATCAAATTTATGAAGGTAAAAGTAAAGGCAGACATATGTTGTAGAGGAATCAGAGCAGAAGATGCTAGTCTACCAATGGAAAATGACCTTCCAAGTCGTTATGACATATTTATGAAAATTAAAAAAACAAATAAGAGAAAAAATGAAATAGAACACCCAAAAAGAAAATCATCTGAAGCCTCTAAATGTTGTCCATCTCATGGTGATACTTCTGCTAACAGAATGAGTAGGTCTTCCTGTAACAGCCTGGTTACTTTAGTGGATTACCCATATGATAGTGATGGAGAGAATGACAATGATCCTTATGGTAATGAAAAGAAAATGAAGTCAAAGATGAAGATGAAGAACCCCCCCCAAAAAGACCTACTCTTAGTTTCATAAAATTATAAGAGGCTCCAATTCCTAATTCAATTGAAACTCTATAAATATCACAAATTGGAAAATCTAACTTAAAAAAATCTTTCTCCAGTGTACTTTTAGATATGGTAGAAAGTGGAGCAACTAATGAATAAGGGGCCTCAATATTATATAAGAAAACCTCCCACAAAATAGATACATAATATAAAATAAATAGCAACTGAGTCATAACTTTGAATCAAGAATATGTTACTTTACCAGTATGGATTGGGAGGAAAGACTTTGATTAAGTAATACAATTTTTACTAAGGTTTTTATAATAGAATTGACTACAAAGGTTTTATTGCAAAGCCTACTTTCTAAAATGGTCTAGCACTAACATTCTTTACATAAATTGAAGTTTGTTTAAAGCATCATTGGTTTATATGGAAGACAAAGTCATATTAAAGAAAAACTAAAGTGAAATTTTCAGCATTTCTGTGAAGATTTAAAAGAACTCCTACATTATTATGAATATTAATAGGGAAACAACATTCAGTACATTTTAGTCCATATTTTCATGAATAAAATGATATGCTAGATCCTAAAGAAGCTATTGTTAATGTAGTTCTTTTGTAGATAATAAATATTAACTATTAGCATCAATATAGTATTATTCATAATGTGGATTCTGTGTGATTTTCAGGGGAAAACACATGATGCATCAAATATGCAGTTTGTGAAAGTTAATGAAGCTTTGTACTTTTGCTAGCAGTAATAGTTGAATACTTGGATAAAGACACACACACACATGCACACACATATTTTATATACATATTGTACTCATATATATGAGACAATAAATTGCAGTGGAAACATAGCAGCAGATGACCAAGCAGAAAGCTGTCAATCACATTTTATCCTTATACAAGAAGGAGAGAAGGAAAAGGGGGTAAGGGAGGGAATGAGGGAGGAAGAGACAGAGAATTGGAAATAAGAAGGATCTATACACTTAAAGCGAACTTTCAGTGAATTTCGTCCTTTAGCAAAGCTTTACTTTTTCGATATTTCATATCCTTCTCAAACAGTGCCACCAAACATGGTCCAAGTATTCGAATACTTAGACCAATGATGTGGGGACAATTTTCATTTTAGTCACCATATGTCTTCTGTATTCCATAGGACTCTAGCTATGTAATGATGCTGTCATATGACAAAAGTTTTTCTGTGGAGATGAAAGAGACAAGTTTCCTCATCCCAGAAATAGAACCCACAACAGTCCAAAGTAGAAATTCTACCAAAGTCCAAATTGTTGAGCCAATGTATGCAATTGGGGTTTCTTTCAGAAATATAGGTAAGCTTCAATGACACAAAGGCAGTTGTATCAGCAAAGCCCATCACAGAAAGGATGAGAAATCATAAAATTTGAAACTCTGGGACATGCACAGTTGCATGCAACACATTGGGGAGTGTCCTTTTCATGCAACTCAGTTGGTCCTAACCTCTTTCAAGGCAGCTTGTCTGGTTTGTGCTTCTTGCAGCAGGAGACCTGGTGTCAGTCTTTTTTCCAGGTTGTTTTATATGAGAGTGACTTGTAATAACATCATATTGTGTATTGTTTTTCACTCTTTATATACATTACATTCTGACTAAAGTTTCCCCTACCTTTACTCTTTCCAGCACACTTTCCCATTTCCTTTCTGCCCTAAATCCACTACACCTTCCCTTCTTTTCAAAGGAATGAGCTGCCCTCCCAGGATATCAGTTGAACATAACATACCAAGTTATAATAAGACAAGACTGTGCAGAGATTTGAATGAACATCAACATGGCCTGTAGCAGAAACACAGACCAAACATCCATGAGCTGCAGCACAGTCAATAGAAATCAAGATTGATATAGATGGCAGCACAGAACACTGAATTTCCCATGGCATCCAGTTGGTAACACGTATCATAGACATCAACACGACCCTCAGACCATGGTCAAAACAGACCATGGGCACTATCATGGTTCTCACAGGGTGGCCTGTGATACCACATGAGGTCATGTAGATTTCCCATGCTTCATAGTGCAACTGAGAACCATGTTTGAGTCCTTGGTCCTGTTGCAGCAGGAGGCCATTTGGCCCATGTTAAGACTGCAGGCCATATGGATATCCATCATCTATGCTGCCACCGGAAGACATGTAATCAGAGGGTCAAGCTGCCATCAGGAACCATATTATTGTGCCTGGCCTGGTCTCCTTCATGATGCCCTGTTGATAACTGAGGTCTGTGTTGCTGGTGGTGTCCATGTTGGTATCCATGGCCTTGCTGCATCAAGGGCAGTGTCCATGGCCCATGTTACTATCAAAGTCTATGGGGATATCCACTGTCTGTTGTACCACCTGAGGACATGTTGATATCCATGGACTGTGCTGTCACCAGAAACCATGTGGAAGTCTATGATTCATGATGCCACTGGATATGAAGGGCACATAAGCTACAAAGGTATCAGGGCCTGCAGGCTTACAGTTGAATATGAGAGACATAGGAAGATTCTGTGTCAACTTCTGTTCCACAACTCAAACTTCAAGAGGAATATTTTAGATAGAAAGCCATAAAAATAATCTTTAAAAGAATAATGGGAATGCTGAGGTACAGCTCTTCACAGTTGACAAATTTCTGTGGAAGGCAGGGATGGGAGTAGGGAAGGACACAGTTTTCTATAAGGGACAGGATACTGAGAGATAGATCATGCTGCACTAGGTATATAAGCAATGCAAATTTAATTTGGTATTTTTTTCTCTTATTTTTCTTTGGTACTGAAGGGGTTCCAAGTATTGTGATGGACAAGGGAGGACTAAGAAGTGAATCTAATTGGGGTATGTTAAGTTAAATTTCCAAATAAACAATAAAATGTTATATTAAAAAGGGGTCAGAAATATTCTGCACTTCCCCTATTTGGTGTGTCACAAGAACAGCAAGCAACCGTAACATGTATGCAGATGACCTAGCTCAGATCCATATAGACTCCAAGATTTTTGCTTCAATTTCTTTGAGCCCTTCTGTGTCCTGTTTAGTTACTTTTGTGATCTGTGTTCTCCTGCTGTATTCAATCCCTTTGGTTCCTAGAACCCTTCCTCTACCTCTTCTTCAGGGTTCCATGAGTTTGCCTAGTGTTTGGGTGCTAGATGATGCTTGTCTGATGAAAATAGAGCTAGGCACTTATCTATGAGCATAGCACAATATCAAAAGTAATCATTTCATTGACTATTTTGTTTTTGCCAGTCATACTTGGTTCTACCACCATTCAGGATGATTTTTTTCTAGTTCCATCTATTTTCTTGCAAGTTCCATGATATTATCTAACAGCTGAGCAACACCCATTCTGCAGATGTACCAATATTTTTTATCTGTTCTTTGGCTGAGGGCCATCTAAGTTGTTTCCAGGTTCTGGCTAGCATGAATAAAGCTGTTATGATCCTAGTTGAGCAAATGTCCTTATGGTTGGTTGGAGTGTCCTTGGGGTATGTGCCTAGGATTGGTTTAGCTTGGTATTGAGGTATATCAACTCCCTATTTTCTGAGGAGCAGTCATATTTATTTTTGAAGTGGCTTTACAAATTTTTATTCCAACCAGCCACACTTTCCCCTTGCTCCACATCCTTGCTAGCATGAGCACTCACTTGAGTTTTTGATCTTAGCCATTCTTACATTTGTTAGAAAGAATCTCAGAGTCCTTTATTTGCATTCCCCTGATGGCTAAGAGTACTGAACATTTTGTAAGTGATTCTTGGCTCTTAGAGATTGCACTGTCAAGAATTTTTTGTTTAGCTATGTGCCACATTTTTTAAATTGGGTTACTTGGTTTGATAGTATGTAAATTCTTGAGTTCTTTATATATTTTTGAATATTAACCCTCTGTCAGGTATAAGGTAGATAAAGAATTTTCCTATTCTGTATGCTGTCATTTTCTCCTATTGACAATGTCCCTTGCCATACAGAAGTTGTTAAGTTTTACGAGGTACCATTTATTAATTGTTGATCTTATTGCCTAAGCTGTGGATCTACTACTCAGGAAATTGTCTCCTGTGTCAATCTGTTCAAAGTTATCCTCCAAGTTCTCCACTATTATTTTAATGTATCTGGGTTTATGTTGATGTTCTTGATCCACAAGGACTAGCATTTTTGAGGATTATTTTCTAAATTTGTTTTTGGATAGTTTCTTTATTTATATTTCAAATGTTATCCCTTTTCCTGATTTCCCCTCCAGAGACTCTCTAGCCCATCCCCCTGCTTTTAGGAGGGTGTCCCTGACCCACACACTACAGCCTCTCCATGAACTCATTGCCTTGCACTGGGTCATCAAGCTTTCACAGGAACAAGGGCCTCTCCTTTCACTGATGCTAGAAAAGGCCATCCTCTGCCTACATATGTGGCTGCAGCCATGGGTCCCTCCATGTGTACACTTTGGTTGGTGGTTTAGTCCTTGGGAGCTCTGGGAGGTCTGGTTGGTTGATATTATTGTTCTTTCTATGGGTTTATAAACTGCTTCAGCTCCTTCAGTCCTTCCTCTCTAACTCCCCCAATCGGGAACCCATTGGGAACCCCTGCTCATTCAAATGGATGACTGCAAGTATCTGCCTCAGTATTGGTCAGGCTCTGGCAAAACCTCTCGGGAGACAGCTTTATAAGTCTCCTATCACCATGCATTTCTTGGCACTCACAATAGTGTTTTGGTATTGGAGACGACTGCATATGGGATGGATCTTTGTTTAGACCTGTACACAATTTTTAATAGGGCTATTTGATTTGCTAGAGTTTAACTTTTTGAGTTTTTTTATTTATTAGATATTATCCCTCTATTGGATGTAGGATTGGTAAAGATATTTTTCCAGTCTGTGGGGTGCTGTTTTGTACTATTGACTGTGTCCTTTGCCTTACAGAAGCTTTGCAATTTATGAGGTTCCACTTGTTGATTCTTGATCTCAGAGCATACACAATTGGTGTTCTGTTCAGAAACATTTCCCCTGTGCATATTTGTTTGAGGCTCTTCCCTTAGGTCTCTCCTCTATTAGTATGGTGTATCTGGTTTTATGTGGAGGTCATTGATCCACTTGGACTTGAGCTTTGTATAAGGAGATAAGAATGGGTTGATTTGCATTCTTCTACATACTAACCTCCATTTGAACCAGCACCATTTAATGAAAATGCTGCCCTTTTTCCACTGGATGGTTTTAGCTCCTTTGACAAAATTCAACTGACCATAGGTGTATGGGATCATTTCTGTAGCTTCAATTCTCTTCCACTGATTACCCTGCCTGTCTCTTTATCAAAACTGTGGGGTGCAGGCAGAAGGTGGCTATCATCCTTGCAGCTATCTTGAACCATATACCCTGACAAGAGACTTGATTACAATATCCTACAACAGCTGAGCACACTCTGATAACATCTTGTTTTAGATAGCCAGGATTTTCCCTTGGGTGTGTGAGACTAAAGGTGTGTGACTTAGGGATCAGATTTAGAGACAAGACCTAAGGGCAATGACTTAAAGGTGTGACTTAAGGCATGGCTTTAGAAGTGAGACATATAAATGGCTAGAGTCAGACAGAAGAAATAATTATTAAGTATTAGCCACTTGGCACTTGGAGGAAGAACTTTGAAGTAGTAGTAGCACTTGAGACTCGAGACAGGCAACTAGGAATTAGACACTTGTACTTGAGTCTAGAAACTTGGAAGAAGTAACTTGGAACTTGAAGGCACTAGGGACTATGAACTAGGGACTAGGAACTCAAGACTTGGGACTTGGAGAAAAGAAGAGAGACTGAAGAATAAATGGGTTTGAATCACTCTCTGG